>NC_052507.1:46180883-46274121 GCF_014356525.2 Nilaparvata lugens
TTAATTAAAATTCATGAATAATGCTCATCATTTTACTCTTTTCTGAAAACACATTAACGATGATAATGATGAAACGAGAATTATTTGTGATAAGTATACTGCAACGAAATTATCTTCCATAATGAAGGTGGGATGATAATAGTTCTTCAACAACGAATTTTTTTAATGATAGTTGATATGATGAAGAGAGTGTTTCAGCCATAGTTATTATAAAATGGTAGTAGTACAGAACTCTGGAAGTTCTTGTAGACTACATCTCATTGTTGAACATCATCAGCTTTCTTGGAAGAGTACCATAGAATTAGTGTGGTCATCAGTTTTCATCGAAAATACTTATAGTCACAGATTTGTTGACACAGCATACATAGTTCATTTCAATTGTGCTTCTAAATTTTTTAGAGTGATGATTTATCAAATACTACATCGACGATAACATTGTAGCAATAACCAATGAATAACTTGCCACATTCATAAATAGTTATTTGATACTAATGAATAGTTCATTTATAAAGTTCATTGTGATAGTGTGTAATAAAAATCACTGTGGAATAACTAAGTATACTTTAATTATTATAATAAAAATCATTGTCCATACTCGAATGTTCGTTTAAGTACTAAATAAAGCAATAAATTCTTTGTTATAAGCATCTGAAAATCATCCCATAAAAACCACAATAGTAACTCACTCCATTCCTTAAGTTAATCCATCTAAATTTTCCAGTTGCAAAATAATGCAACTACAACTACACCGACAATAAAGTGCTATCTAAAACGTGAAGAGACTTGAATATGTAAGAAATGAGATTAAATGAGTGATTATGTGAAAAACTCCAAGACTAATTGAACATTCAGTGTCTACATATTTGAATTATCAGAACTTTAAATTCAAATCCAAGCTAAATAGGCATTGCAAGAAACCTTTACCAAAACATTCCTTACCTTGAAGCTATGCTTTCTTAAAAATTGACTACAATAATTCCTTTCTAGTAACTCACTCCATTCCTTAAGTTAATCCATCTAAATTTCTCACTTGCAAAATAATGCAACTACAACTACACCGACAATAAAATGCTATCTAGAACGTGAAGAGACTTGAATATTTAAGAAGTGCGATTGAATGAGTGGATTATGTGAAAAACGCCAAGACTAATTGATCATTCAGTGTCTACAGATATATCAGAACTTTAAAAATAAATCCAAGCCAAACGGATTTATTATATCAAAAACTTATAAAATGTAATGAAATCCATGTAAAAATGATTTTTTCTTCAAAGTGTTCCAGTTTAGTATATTCATTTCAAGTACTTAAACGAACATTCGAGTATGGACAATGATTTTTATTATAATAATCAAAGTTAAAGTATACTTAGTTATTCCACAGTGATTTTTATTACACACTATCACAATGAACTTAATAAATGAATTATTCATTAGTATCAATGAACTATTTATGTATGTGTCAAGTTATTCATTGGTATTGCAGCGAGTGGAGCAGTACAGGTACCTTGGCGTTCTGATTGATCATAAATTAAGCTGGGCTCCACAGGCAGTTTCACTCAAGCAGCGAGTGCGCAAAATGATATTATGCCTTCAGACAGCTAAGAGAGGTCCTCCCTCTACATCAACTGCGGGTGGCGTACTACGTATATATCCAGTCAGTTCTCATGTATGGTATCATAGCTTGGGGTGGAGCCTCATCGTTTGCCTTGGAGCACAGCGAGCAATCATCAAGACATGTCTCAGGCGAGACTATCGCTACCCATCTAATCTTGTTTACCAAGAGTTTCAAGTTTTTAATATTAGACAGCTTTACATACAAGTTTTAATGAATTACATTTTTTTCACTTTTTGTGTAGTTGAGAAGTTGATATTGTGGTAATTATCCATATTGAATGAAAAAGACTAAGAAATTGTCTTAGACAATTGTATTCAAAATACAAATTTTTGACAATTTCTTAGTCTTTTTCATTCAATATGAATTACATATACTACATTAAACACTCCATTTTCAATAATTTAGTTCATACTCATAATACAAGAAATCTAATTAACTTTGGTATTGCCCATCCCCGACTCCTACATAACTGCTTGAAAAATAATAGTAAATACATTTGTCATATATTGTATAGAAACGTTCCCAATCATTTAAAACAGTTAGAACAGTAAACATTAATTACAGTATTAACACCTACAAGCAACATTTGAGTAGATGGTTATTAGAAATTGGCAGGGATGCTGCAGAGCAACTGATTCAATCCGTCTATACATTCAGAACTTGAACTTATAGTGAATTCGAAATTTCTGATGAGTACTATACCCATTAAGCTACTATTCATATAATATGTCTGTATATACTTATATCAAATTAAATCAAGTTTTATTCAATGATATCACTTACATGAAAAATTCCATTATACCAATGATATTACAGATCATTGAATACAATACTGTTTGCTTCAGAAAAATCTTGTCTGCAAACAGGAGTGAAATACATTCAGAACTTAACTAAAAATGCCTATCTATAAACTCAAATGAAAATACTTATCTTAATTAAATTTAATTATCTATATTCATCACACACACCATGGAGAAATCATAACTAATTTAAAATTTTTTGAAAGAATTGAAACAAGTGACTGTCAATATTCTTTGATTTGTTGAAGAATGTTAATAAATTCAATTATAATAGTTTTAATTATAATATGTACAAAAGATGAGAACATAATCTCTATCAACTTGAAAGAACTTACTCTCCTCTCACAGACTCAAGTCTATGTGGAGAGTATTCACTGTTAAATGAATTTTATAAATTTGTATTATGTTTTTGTGAATAAAAAGTTATTTGATTTGATTAACATTGGTTTGATATCCTTGTCTGTTATTAGACAAAGCAGATAACACCATGCTTTTCTAGCTCCGCACCGTAGCCAAATCGTTTGTACGCCAGGAAGAAATATGATGAATTAAATATACTGGAATATAATAAAAATTATATACTGAAAATTTATGACACCATTATAAATATAAATCATCATGAAAAAATATTTTTTCTTCACGAATAAAACATAGATTTGATATAGAATTGATCATTATTAACAGGAATTAACCATAATACAAACAAATGCTTTTTACAACAACGGCTGCTTTACGCGACCATGTTTGGAAGTTAGAAAAAATGGTGTTGGTTGGAATCAGAGATTAGTACTGTCGCTAATAGGAGTGATGCTTAAACATTCAAGATGAAAGACATCATTGTTTAGCTCAGTTTGTATTAGCCAGAGTTATGGCAACTGACTTGGGTAAGGATAACAAATCACCTTGGCTTTGATATGAATTGCACTATAGCTGAGTGTATTTTGTTTTGCTTCTATTTTTTCAAAAAGGACATGTTTTAGCTTTGTAAACATCTAGCTTGACTAGATTCCTTTATCATGTCATTTATATATCATTCAAATATAGTCGTAATTACTGTACCTACAATTTGTTGAATGCGGACTCTTATAATATAGTTTATATGTATAATATTTTGAGAATATAGTTGAATCTGCATCAAAATATTCATTCACATAAATCGTATTGATATTTCAGAAACTAGTGAAGATGGTGACAATCTACTCCTCTAAAGATGGAAGCTCAGAATGGCAAGTGTTGGTTCTTGCCGGATACTCGGTGCAAAAGTGGCTACTGTCGGCCAACGCCTGTGAGCGCCTCATCTACGAATATGACGTCACCAAGCCCACCAGAGAAGCATTCCAAATCTTTGTTCCTGTAAGTTCACTATTTATCAATTGACATTTTTTTTCAATTATTATAATATTAGTAAATACGTTGAGTAAAATTTATTCGTAATCACATCAATGCCAAGTTTTTTCAATGCTGATTTTATAATTATTATCTGATGTTTTTTATTGTTATTATAGCACCTAATTAGATACTAATAATCTATTCTATTTTGACTTGAATTAATAAGAATAATGTTCGTAAAGGAGGTATAACCTATTGGTTCAGCCTTCTAAATTGGTTGAGGAAATTCGATTAAAATTATTCTCCACGCATCCATAATATAATGAAGGATAATCTGCTTTTGCACTTTCATTCTGACACTAGCACTAAACTAATTTGTGTGGCTTTCTGCGATGAAGTCTTCTCAATCCATTCATGTTATTATTACTATGATTTTCAAAAATTTGATTTAAAAATAGTCCAATCTATTCCACATTTTGAACATATTACACTTTATTAGAATCATAAAAGAGATTGTACTGGAATAATCTTGATAACATAGTTTTCATTAATTTACATCTATCTCATTTAAGCTTCCATTGAGCTAATTTCATTATTTTTTCAGGAATTGCAAAATGGTGACATTGAAATAGGCCTTCTGGACATGCAAAGAATGGATTCTTCCATCCTTCTTTTGGCGGCCGCTATGGGACCTCAATCAGTGTTCCACTATGCCCTAGGTAACAAAAATAAGATTATACTGTTGAATGAATACTAACATTACAATTTTCAAACAAATAATTCATTTAATAAATCATTTATTAATGTCCCTTCTTAGAATAGGTGCAATACCTACCTATCTAGCTGAAACTGGTTAATATATGTTTCACTTGATTCTGTGTATTGAGAGAAATTTGGTGATTCAATGATACATCGTACAGCTCATGAAATAGTACATACAGCTCAACCCTATGAACTGTACATACCATTGCATCTTAACTATTTTCTGTTCCTTTTCAAATTTAGATTTTGAATTCAATTTTATTAAAAACACACAAAACAAGACAAAACAAAATTACAAAGATTTACGAAAATAATAAAACACAATAAAATGTTACAAATATGAAAAACCATGGGCTTAGTTTTTGGGTGTGTTGGAGAAGAGAAAAAAAGAAAAAAAAGAGAGGAAGATACCTAGCCAACTATGGTTTCCCATGTAATAGGCAGGCAAAGAAGAGAAGAGAAGTTATGAGGAAAAAGGAAGGGAGAAATGGGGGGAAGGAAGAAAACAGAGGAATAGGTACTCAAAATAAAGGTAAGCGAGTCCACTGAAAAATGAAAAAACTAATGAAAAAAAAATGCTGGAGCAGAAATCTCGAGTCATATATCTAAATGGAAGAAAAAATCCGAACAGATTCGGGCGTAAGTCGTTTTTGTTGCCTTGTTGTATTTTCAATAAATTGGGCTATAATATACCGGGTGTCTATAAATGAATATCGGGGTTTTAACGCTTTATAAGATTTATTACATTATACTTACATATTTCATTATGTCAAATGAAAGAGCAACTCAGTTTTTGTTCGTTGGCACCAGTGCGCATGTGCGTGAAATGTTTCCGCGGCAATCTGCTAGAATGCGGTATAGCAAACTTCGCACGAATACTTAGCAAAATAACGAAATGTTGTTACATGACGATGAAGATTTTCTACATCGTGTTGTCTTCAGTGATGAATCGACTTTTCACCTCAGTGTACATGTTAACACTCATAATGGTATATTGTTGGATACATTGATAAAGAACTTATTATATGAATTTATATGTTTCAAATCTTAGTGAGAAGGACGAAATTGACTGTAATAGTGCAGACATACTAAAAAATACTAAGAAGGCAAACACCTACTTTTAAAATTGTATTGATGAAAGTTATAGAAAAGGCAATTTCAAACTATATTACTTTGTTATGAGATTGCATAATATCTCTCAAATATCTTCAAAGATAGATTGATATCCAGTTTCTAAAAAACATTTTAATATCAACACTTCCAAATCTTTCTTTCTTACTTCGATTGTTAACATATATACGATCTCTTACTAAGAAATATTATTCTTCTATACAATAAAATAATATTTATTTTTATTGTAAAGAAAATTTATATATATTTGAAAAAATATTTTATATGTATATTCATATCTCTCAAATATCTTCGAAGATAGATTGATATCTAGTTTCTAAAAAACAACATTTCAATTTCAACACTTCCAAATCTTTCTTTCTTACTTCGATTGTTAACATTTTGTACGATTCCTTATAAAGAAATATTACAAACACCATGTATGATTTATTCGCATTTTATCATGCTCTCTACAATTCCATTTCCATTATTTCACACATAAAAGAGAAATTATCTTTTGCTTTAGACTGTGATTTGTTGATAATTATCCCAAGTAAAACCAATTGAAAGCTTAATATTCTTTCGTAGACGAATTTTACTTATTTTTTCAAGTTTATGTCTTTGACACTTCAACTTTTCAAGCTCAAAATGGTTATCTCAAGTTTCACTAGAATCACTTTCCAAATTTCATGATAAAATATCAAAGTAAGATTAATTATGTTTCAGCGAGTCTTAGTGCTGAAGGGTTGACTCCTCCTACCGAAACATCCTGGTTTTACGTGTTGAAGTCGCCGGAAATCTGCCAGTCTCTGAGTAGCAGCTCCTCCGAAGAGAGGTCTCTCCAGTTTGTTCTCATTGGAAGCACAGTTTTCATCTACAACCAGCGATACATCGTCGTTGTTCATTGTGAGTTTGGCTCTTAGCTTTTCCATTCAATAGCTTCAACCAAGGTTCATAAATTGTATTGTCTCTTGAAAACAGATTCAAGCTCTGTCATTGTTGAAGTTTTCAGTAAATTGAAATTGTATTGCGGTAGATGTCAATGACATCTACATTTGATCAATGACATTTAGAACTCTAAATGATGTCTATGCTGTCTCGTTTATAATCATAGTCGTGAAAAATCCAGTCTTTTTAATATTCAGTAAATTGTGAACGTTGTTATTTATTGAGTTACCAAACTTTAGGATTTTAGTTGAATCAACTAATAAAATAATGTCTGCGTTCATTTTAGTGTGTACAGTAGACATATTAGAGGCATAGTATATTTATTTATTTCTTAAGTTAGCACAAACAATACAATGATCGGAAAAGAAAAACAGGCTATTGCCCTAAACTTCGCATGTAAAAAATAATCTGATGCATTCCTATCGTTTTCCTTGAAGTCGTAGAGTTGTCAACTACAGATTGTGTAATGTAAATCTATGTATATAATTATGTAAGAAAAGCCTTGTAAAAAATAAACTTGATGCCTTTCACTGATTTCCTTCGAAACAATCGTAATTCATATAAATGTATTTAATTTATAATTGGTATTCAATGTTTGGTTTGAAGAAAATCAACTTAATCATTCAAAGGAACGCTCAAATTCAAAGAAACAACATAAAATTCTCCAATTTTTACAAGATGCACATATTTGATTGAAAACAGGACACAGATATGTGCGATCGCATATCAAGCGAGCTGATACCACAATTGAAAACCTTATCAAAAAATATGCAGGTCTAATGGGGCTCTAAAATGTCATTTACTTGAAATAGAAATTTGTTACAAAATAATACAAAGGCATTAATTCAGAATTTGAATACAATTCACTGTTGTTTTTTATTACGATCTTGCTACTCTTGTCCTTGAAATGCATTGATTTAGAGATGTTATTAGAACTCAGTGCTGAAATTACTATAAAGTATTAACAGTATTTTTCTTTTATGTTATGTTCATAGTTACTCATTTCAAATTTACTTGATAATTGCTTATACATTACTGTTTAATAACTATGACTTATTCAATAATTTAATAACATTTTGGATTGTTTGTGCCCCATAAAACTTTGATTCTAATTGATCTCTTATTAATGGGATTTTTATTCTAGATTCTAATTGATCTCCTACTAATGGGATTTTTATTCTATGGACAAGTGCTACGTACAATAGATGTATTATTAATCATGACCTTATTCCATTCGAATTATAATATAATGAAATGAATTGTTATTATTTCAGCGTCTCCGTCAGGCGGCGAGGAATTGGAGCCGATAGAACTGAACGGTGCTCGCATCCTGGGCGGCACTTCATGCAAGTCGGTGCCAGTGTTCTTCACCTGCCAGCATGGCTTCATTTCGCTCGACTCCTCCGACGATTTCAACGTAAGTGTTGCCATGGACTGCACGGCTGTCTCCGAAACTGTTCACTCCGACAACGAAATTGAAGAACTTTTGAATTCCACAACCAGTGATCGAAAAGACAGCTGTGAGTTGGTGAAGGCTGCTCTTCTATTGTACATAAGTAAAAAGGTTGCTCACAGCAAAGCACTGATGCACGAACACTTTCCACCTGATGCTGGCCCAACACTGAAAATTGACGCCACTTTTGATCTAACAATCGTTCAAGTCAGCGAAGGAATCATTGATGACATTCCGTTCAAAGATCCACGTTGGGCTGACACCAAAACTACGACTTCCACCTTGAACATCAACTCTAACATAACCTCTCTCCAGATATTAAACCAGTTGGAGGAAAAGCAGAAAGCTTTGGAATATTTCATAGATTTCCTAAAAGATATAAACCTGTGGAACCAGCTTGGTGGAATAAAGTGTAGAGGCAGGACAATGGCGACAACTTACATGCTAGCAGAGCATGCTGAAAAGATAATCGCGTCAATTGTGTTACGCAAATTACAAAGCAAATTTCCCTCACAAATTGATTTGGCTATTGAGGAGGTGTTGAAGAAGCACTCTATGAAACCGATTGGTGCTCTGAATAATCAGGATATTTTCTTCAGGAAAGTGAGTTTCGTTCACGAGGCTTTGCAGCAGATATGTAGGTGGTGCGACGATTTGGTTAACAAGTCTCAAAATCCGCAACATGTTGCCCAGCAGATCTTGTCTGCCAACAGTGTGCTGCTGGAAGCGGTACAAGCTGTTATCCAATACCGACAGCAGAAGTCTAGTATTTTTGGCGACCGTCAATCAGTTCAGAATTTCAACGAGTATCTGCCGTGGACTGCTTCTGCCGGTCCTGACGGTCTCTACGATTTCCTAATCACTCAACAAAAGTTGACATTGGAAAACGGCGTCCGTGCTACGGGAGACATCAACATGCACACTGAACTGTTAGACCAGCTAGTCAACTTGGCTGATGTTATCTTGGACGGCCGCAAATGTTACCTTGAGAGCATCCGCGAAGATTCGGAGAAATTCAACTCAGATATTCATAAGTATGAAGTTGATCGTTACAATCTCATAAAACCGTTCCTAGATCATGACGAATTCGAAAGAGCTGCAATACTCGCTGAGAAATATTGTGACTTTCAGATTCTTGTAGAGCTGTGTGACAAGATAGGTAATAAAGAGAGACTAAATCAGTACTCGGCCAAGTTTAGTAAACTGGATTTTTCACAGTTTCTTTTCAACTGGTACATGAGAGAAGGAAAACAGCGAGATTTAGTTGAACAATGTTTAAAACAACGAATACTTGCCGATAGACTTAGCACTCATCCATCGTTGTCATGGCTGCATGCGGTTTTCAGTGACGATTACAAAACAGCTGCTCACACTCTGCTTGACTTGGCAAATTCTGAAGTAGAACTGCTGGCGCGGAAGAAGTCGATGATCTCATTGGGTAAACTAGCTCTACTAGCAGCCGGCGGTGATGATGACACCCTGGAAGACGTCAACTCTAGCTTGAATCTCATCTCCCACCAGGAAGGATTGCCCGAGTCAGTGCTTACAGCTTACGGATACAACTTTGACAATGTCAGAGTCTTCTCTCCGCCGGAACTGATCAAGTTCTACATCTGCGAAGAGAATCCATCCAACTCGGAACTTGATTTCAAGAAAGCACTAGACCTACTGCTCTATATCGACGATGAAATACTAAGGATGGAATTGAAAAACGAAATCTGGTGTAAAGCTATCACTAGGGATTCATGGACAGATGATATCATTTGAAGAGCAAATGATAATTATAGGCCTAATAATTAGTAATTCGAAATAATTCTTGTTCATTGCTAATTTTATAGTACTGTATTATTTTCTACAAATCTTCAAAACATGAATAAATGTGTTTTTAATAATATAAGATTTCTTATTAAACTCATTGATCTCATTCATGGTAATGATTTTGCGACATTGATACATAAGCGTATGGCTTATTCTTATAAGAATAACATACAACTTTCAACAAACATTCAACAGACTAACATTCAACTAACACCATGAGCCTAGACGTCAGTTTTCATAAATATTTTGAACTCTTGTAATTTATTTGAAATGTTTCCTCATGTTATGCCTAGTCCACACTATCGCTCAGTCGCTGGCTATTCTGGTAAGTTTGGCCACGTTAGTCTTGCCATCCTCACTGCAATGTGCAATGTGACCATTTGTGGATGCTTGACTGGCCACTCGCCTTCGCTTGGGTAGCCTTCGACAAAAAACGGAGCGATAGCAAGCAAAGGCCAATTATAGCAAACGCTGGCAAACCACCCATTCACACTATCGCGATCGTCGTCATTACTTGTACGCATTGGGCGATAGTGTGGATGCGGCAGTAGAAGTAGATGGTAGTACGATGAACCATGTAATAATGTATAAGTCTGTGGAATTCTTATTCATATATTACAAAAATTGTGAAATTTTATTAAAGTACTACGAGTGCGGTACGGTACTATGAGTTCGGTACTGTAGCCTACATTATACTCTTGTAAAACAATTAGATGTCAATACCATTCTCCTGTCTCCATATCCGTGCCTAGGCCTGAAACAGCCAACAACAAATTAATTTATTAAAGGTTATTAAATTGATCCTGCCGTTGAATAACAGTGCATAATATATGATATTTTTACCAATATTTTGACATCCAGACTTTTATTGCTATAGGTGTTTGGTGTGTACCAAAAAATAGGTAGTTCGTTGCAAAGATGTCAAGCTCCTTGAAACCAACAATGAAGGATATAAAGCTTTGAAAATATTTCTTGAATGATGAACTCAAATAAATAATATTTCAATTGGGCTTTGATGAAAGTCTCACTGAATTTTATATATTTTTTATTATAGAGCGGTTTGATTAATTCTTGTAACTCCATTTGCAATCATGACAGTTGTAACGTCTTCAACATTATAATTAAGTTACAGTAATGTTACATATTTTCTGTAGGAGGAAAAAAAATTTATATATGGTAACTAGAATATCTGATCTTATCTTAGCTTTTTATCTTAGTTGCTTGGGCCTGCCACTAACCTTATTGCAGGTCTGCCAAAAATGCTTGTAAAAGCTTTTTGTGTTTGGCGAAATGCTTCAAGTGAAAAACAGCTATTTGAGCTTTGGCTTTTGAGTCTTCGATTCTTTTTTGTTTAATCTTTATTTGCCGCTCTATTTGATGTTATTTTATTTTAAAATCAATATAATTTGTAGTTTTCCAGTTCGTACCTAGTTTATTTAATGTTAGAGCTGCTATCAAACAAAAAGCTTGTTCACGCATGATTAACAGACCTGCAATTAGCTATCGTTATTGGGCGGTCCAATTAACTTATAGTGTTTTTGACTAAATTGTTTTCAATTCTTTGGAAAATATGCAACATGATTTGTAAAATGTGCTTGTTTAGAAGACTTTACGATTACGAATATCAACAAAGACTCAGGTTTCATATAAAAACTGTGTCTGAAGCTGGATTCCCATAAATGTCAGTATTAGTGAAAGTGACTAGCACAGTAAAAGCATAATTTCTATATGAGTTCTTATTGGATTATTTCTTGTCCGAGTGAGTACCCTATGAATTTATAAGAAAACATAAGGAAATATATTCTCATTTCTCACTGGACTACTGGGTATATGTAATCACGACGTAATCCTATTATATTAAGAAAGCAATTTCTGTATTTATATATCTGGTTATTTATGTTTTACGGATCTCAAAAACGGCTCTAACGATTTTCACGAAATTTGGAACATAGTAGGTTTATAATATAAAGATTCGATTGCACTAGGTCTCATTCTTTGGAAAACTCGCTGAACGACATTAAAAGGATAATTTATCCTTGGAAAACAGATGATAATTTCGTCGTCTCTCGATAACAGAAGATGCGTGTGCCTGTGTGGGAGAGAGACAGAATTATTTCCAGCTGTGTAATCATAATCAATCAGCGAGAAATTTTATCTAGCTAGAAAATTTAATCAACATAATCTGATTTGTTGACATGACATCATGATAATCCTCCTAAACTAGAGTAGGTATATAATAATTTTGAAAGTTGATAATTATTTGACAATTTCACGTGATTAGTGAGTGTTATTTTGTTATTCAATTTGTTTTGTATATAATCTGAATTATATTTTTTTGTTTTCAAATGTTTGAACAGATAATTGAACCTGAATTCAAGTGTATGGAACATAACCTACTTTCTGGACTATTTATAGTGTATAAATCAAAATTTGGGAAACAGTTTTGGACTGTGCCTGTTATTACTTTCCCAATCATTTTAAAGAATTGTGTTTGGTTTATCAAAAGTCAATAAATAAATACGAGCAAAGCTCGGTGCCCCGAAATTGTTACAAATTAGCAACGGAGTGCAATATTGATGCAAATATTGCAAATAGAGCAGTTCTGTCAGTAGAAAGAGCATGAAAACCATTGGCGCTGAACTGGCATTGGGATTCAAAGGAAACGAAAGTAATCATCATGGCCATGGCCGAAGCAGCTGTTGAAGCCTTATGCCCGGTCTACACGACAACGATATTAGCGCAAACCTGCCAGGTTATGAGAGGACACAGAGAAGAAAGCAGAGGACGCATCTAATGTTTCGCTAAATGGGGACCAGCAGTGTGGAGGGGGGTAAAGTGGGTGACTAACGGTTAGTTCTTCAATTTGCTACGAGAGATCAGTAACATCGACAGGCCTTCCCCGCTAATTCAGAAATCCCCCTCCAACAGTTGTAGTACTCTGTCATGGGGCGATGTCAGTATACACCACCGTCAAAGTCAGACACATCCATCCTAGCACTGAAAATCAGTCTTGTTTTGGCGAAGAAGAAGAAGAAGGTCAGACAAGTTCTACTTAATTAAACAGGTGTGTTAAACAAACTTGTAGAAATTGTAGTTCTAATTACTTAGCAAGTTAAGTCGGCCTAATACTATGTTGCAGTCTACGTCTTAAGGCTGTGCAAAGGCTAAAAATAAACTTTTCCTACAGTTACGTTGAAAAGTGGCCATTGCTGCACTGATTACAGAACGCAAAGAATCACTTTTCCGCTCTAGTGCAGGAAATTTTTTTCCTGCACTCCAGATTTGCAACATGGCAACGCAAAATAGTTAGTAGGTTATATGGAGCACCAGTGCAGCTAAATAAAAATTAAGTTGGTAACACAGACTGTGGTGCACGTTATAATAATATAAAGGACACCGAGTTCGAGGACAGCCACCACATCAGTGACAGCCTCCTTCATTCAAACACTACTACATTATTCAATTTTATTTATTAATAATAAAATTACACAGAAAAACATTTGATGCATTTCAGGGAATTTCACCCATAATTACCCACTTTTCATATTCAATGGTAACTGTAGGAAAGTTTTTCGATTTGTACCGGTATATATCAAAATGAAAAGTTTTCATTTCCGATTGACTTGAAATTTTAAACTTAAGGTCCTTATACCCTGAGGACCCGACAATAAGAAATTCAATAAAATTCAATTCAAGATGGCGGAAAAAATGGCGGATAATTACTAAAAAACCATGTTTTTCACGTTTTTCTCGAAAATGGCTCTAACGATTTTCTTCAAATTCATACCATGGATAGCTATTTATAAGCCCTATCAACTGGCATAAGTCTCATTTATGAGAAAATTGCAGGAGCTCCGTAATATTCTTGAGAAAAATGACAGTTACTAAAAAACCATTTTTTTCACGATTTTCTCAAAAACGGCTCTAACGATTTTTTTGAAATCCATACCCTGTATAGTTATTTATTAGCTCTATCAACTGACATGAGTCTTTTTCCTGGGGTACTAATGAGGGGTCCACCCAATCCTTGAGAAATGGACTTTGTAACCTCCTTCTCGTGCATGAGGTAGGTTGGTACACGGTTTTTACTTTTTCTTCTTCCATATACCGTGGGTAGATAGAGCAGTTTATAAAAAGAACACAGTCATAGTCAAGATATTTCATCTGTAGAACAGCTGTTTTGACGAATTTCAAAAAAATCATCGAATTTCACAATTTACATAAAGGAAAAAATACTCTGAAAACAATTGTATATACACATATACAGTAGTCTGATCGTAGTTGCAAATATGTTGCCGTCAATCGTCATTATGTTATTCCCCTAAATTATTCTCGTTTGATAATGAGGCTTATAGTTCAATGAGCAAGGAAAGTTGTGTGAGTGTACCACACCAGATTTTTGTGATATGAACGCCTAAAGTTTATTTTTTTGGGTCAGGACATTTCAAATTCGGTATGAGATAAGTTCTTCATGGTATTGTTGATTGAATAAAACAAGAAAATTTTGAAACATTTTCTGAAAATATCAATTTTTGAGAAAGTTATTCAATTTACAAAAAAACTCAACTAAACGCTATTTTTGGTCATTTTTAGTAAATTGAATAACTTTCTCAAAAATTGATATTTTCAGAAAATTTTTGTTTTATTAAATCAAAAATACCATGATGCATTTATCCTTTGAATTTTATGGATTCATCTCGTACCGAATTTGAAATGGTCTGTCCCAAAATTTAAACTTTAGGCGCTCATGTCTCAAAAAGTAATGATTGAAAAAAAATGTTCTCCTAAGAAAACTTTTTCATTTTGATAGCATGGAAAGCGAACTCCAGAACTTCGCCATCGGTAGCGCATGCGCAGAATACTGAGACTCACACGTGACAATGAGTCATTTGCATGCCTACAGCGACCCAACATTTTGTGTTGCAGTCGGAATTGAGCTATTGTCATTTGCATTGTCTTCCGTTGTTGCATTGTCATTTTCGTTGTTCATCATTTTATTTAAATTATTTAATTATATTTCTTTAATCTTCATCTATTCTTAAGTGATAAGGTACAGAATACAGCATAATAAGTTCCTCATCACTATCGGAGCTACTGTCCTCTAACCACGGTACATTATTACGAAGTGATTTTTGGTCGCTAAAATTTAGCGTCATGTCCATTGTCGAACACTTCTGCTACTAGATAGTAGACAGTCTAGAGCTAGACACTAGTACAGTACTGCACGAGACGAAGTACAGCACTCTGGTTGCCGGCCTTCCCCCATTTCTAGAGAACCAGCCTCATCAAAATAAGAACAAAACCAAACTACCGCTGGCGGACGTTTTTTGGTGTGAACTGCTTCCAGAAAAACTACCTCCGCGGGAGCGAGCTCACTACCGCTAGCAGATGTTGGTGTGACGACCGCTTTAAGCGATCCTTGTTCGTGTCCTCGCGCGCCTCTCCACTAGGAAATACTGAAATGAAGTGCAACTAACGGGTGATTCTCATAGAACATAATCTCATGAGCTTATATCATTGTGCGAAATATCACTGTGAGGACAATATAGATGCTAAAAATGAGGTGTTTTTCACAATACAATAAGCATTGTTGTCAAGTGTACCTGGAAATCTATATGAGATAGAGCGCTCTACCTAGCCTCAGATTTTAGAGCACAAAATTACGCCCAGAGAGATTTTGAATTTTACATCTAGATTGTAATCGGGATATATTGTTGATCAAATACAAAATATGATCAAAATTGATTTTTTTTCTTAAAATATCACTCATATTTGAAAAATCATAACTCAGTACTCATTGGACATAGAGAGTTCCAAATGATCTCATTTCATTCAGAATTTTATGATTTTAAAAAAGGCAAGAGCAAATTTTTCTGTCCGATCACTGATTTTGCCGGAAATAGCTGAAAACTGGAAAATGAACCTAAAATACGAGGTTTTTGGGCCACTCTGTATTAGCACAAGGGATTTTTACATGAAGAATTTGGTTCTGAACCTCTCTCATGTAACCAAATAAAATATTAAAAAATCAGAACTACGATGTAAATTGCAAGCAAACCCCCATTTTTATGTCTATATTGACTGGACTTTACTGTTCCCCAATATTTATATTTGTCAAATATTTGTTTAAATGTCAATAAATAATGTTTAACATAATTTTTAGAGTTTACTGAGACTCTGTGGTGTCGCATCACAGCGGAGACACAATAGTAACGCCGGTTACACACTGGGCGATTTCTGCCACGGCGGCGAAACTGCCGTCGCCGCCTCGAAAAAAAGTCGAGCTTATACACATTCAGCGGAGAAAATACAGCCAAACATCGAGCAGCAAAATTACTGCCACGTATGATCAGTAGCCAAAATAATTCTTGTAGTTCTTCATCGCAAATGTGTTGTGACTTCTCTGTTTCATGAGTGTTCAGTTAATTGTATTTTGCACATTTTTCAAAAGTATATATTATTAAGTGTTTAACTTGAAATGGAAAGGCAACAACTTTTACCACTTTTGTTGTACCGTCGAAGGAAAACAAGACAGCAGAGGAATCGCCTTGCTTGGATTCATTGAAATGAACGTTTTTATTAGATCGACAGCGATATACAACATATTACAGTTTTTTCCTTGTCATCCAGAGTTTCAAAATCCCCCCTAATCTCCATACACACTTCCTTCCACGCTATCCTTGTTGCATCTCGATCCTTAAATATGTCGAGCGTTTTGTCCCACAAAACTGGCCTCTGTTCTACAAATGATATTAACAACTCATTGTCTATTAACTTACTCATTCTCTCACACTCGTCAACCATAAACACTTGAAACAATAAATAAATGTTATAAACAGCTTACAAACTTTACAACAAGACACACATTAAAAGGCTGATTTTCAAAGACCTCTGACTTGGAGCAACTAGGAAAGACGACTGATCAGCGGCGACGGTAGACAACCGACATATGTGTTAACGCCCATTTGGTCACGTATGCCACTGCGTAGACAAGAGCGGCAAAAACACCGCCAGCCGCAGTGGCAGTGGACGGCTGCACAGCTGCCGCCAACGGCAATAAAGCCGCGCGGCGTTTCTGCCGCCCAGTGTGTAAGCTTCCATTCAAGTCCATAGACTACTGCTCGAACGGCGGCGACGGCGAAATTACCGCCCCGACAGAAACCGCCTACTGTGTAACCGGCGTTAGGCGATCGCTCAAGGAGGGGTGGAACCCGGGATTAACAATTAAAGACGGGATACTTGCGGGGTGGGGGGCGGCAGTTGCCGATCTCGCCCAGGGCGGCAAAGTCCCTAGGGCCGTGCCTGACATCATAGAAACTCATGATTGATTCCAAATTGTAGACAATTCCATTTTCTACGAGCTCAGTTGCCAAAAATTCATTTTGAATCACTGTTTCCTGGACCGTTAATACTAGGGAAAGTATCTTTGATTTTTTTCAACAATCTAATCTTACACTAGGATCATATTCTCCCATGAATCGTTTTCAGCAACTAAAAGAAGAGATTCTGTTCTAAAATTCAAGATCAAATATTTCTCTATAATTTATCTGGATATAGAAATTGGCCTTTTTTGTGTACTGGAAAATGAACCAGACATATTTGGGCCATTCTGTATCTTGCACAAGGAAATCTTGCATGAAAAAATTGGACTTCTCTTATGTATCCAAATTGAGAATTCAGATCCACAATATGAAATGCAAGCACACCCCCTTTTGATGTCTATAGTGACTGAACTATAGTAACTGCAGTTTTTTCAAACACCACTTGTGAAGTAGGGGGGGATCGGGGTGATCCGCGCCTGTCACCACCTTCTATAGAAGATAGATGTGATTCACGTTATAACATTAAATTAGTCCAGTCAATTTAGACATGAAAAAAGCAATATTTTATATTCATTGTAGTTCTGATTTGTTAGGGTTTGTATGCATAAGAGAAGTCCAGAACCAATTTTCACATGCAAAATTTCCTTGTACAGAGTGGCCCAAATACCTAATATGTCTGGTTCATTTTCCAGTTCTGAGCTATTACCATCAAATCCAGTCATTGGACAAAAAAAACCTCTCTCTGCTTTTTTACTGTATATAAAATTCAGAATAAAATAAAATCATTCGGACCTCTCTAACTTCAATGAGTTCTATCGTACAGTTTTCCAAAATGAGTAGAATTTCATGGAAAAATCAATTTTATAGTATTTAATCAACAATATCTTCCAATTGTCACAATTCAAAAATGTATAATTCAACATCCTATAGGCATAATTTTGTGCTCTACAATCTGAGAACAGGTAGAGCGCTCTATCTCAAAGATTTTCAGGACACCTCAAGGATCGAAATCTCATTCATAACTTTTGATACAACGTTCGGATCTTCTCGTACGCTCTTTCTTTTCGGCTTGTCAAGGGAGTTGGAAATCATATATCATGAGTCAAGTTCGTAAGAGAAATGGGAATTTTTTTGTTGAGTGTACACTGTACAGTACCTCAACCCATATTCCATACACAAAATAATGACAATTTATTTATTCAATGCTGCATATCTTATGAGATAATTCTAATATAAAATCAAAATCTAGTCAAGCATGTGAGGAATTTCCTCCTCTTCTCACTCCAATCAACAATACTTTTGATTTCAATAATATTAGAAAGTTACAACCAATTGAAAAAGTGACGATTGCAGTTTTACCATTTTTCACAATTCTGCTGTTAATCAAGAGTCTCTGAAACGAGGTTCATACATCATAGAAACTCATGATTGGTTCTAAATTTTATCCCATAGGCGAGCTCAGTTGCCTTAAATATTTATCTTCAACTACTGTTTTCTATCTTGGAACTACCGAGATCATGAATATGAGGAGAATATCTTCAATCTCTTGATGTTTTCAAGTGATTGAATCGTACCATGCGTCCAAGTATGTCCAAGTGAACTATGAATGAAAATGATAAAATCAACAGCATTTTTTGCGTTTCAAGTTTTATCAACATGGTCAAATTTGATTAGCAGATTCAGCCACTAAGTTTCTTCTAAAAGGTCATAAAGATTATTCCAAAATCGATTTACGATTTTAGTTTTGCTCTTTATTGCTTTACTTATAATTTTGTATTATAACCTATCAAGCAAAGGAAATACATTTAGCCTACAACAAAAATACACATACATAATAACAGGGGTAGGTGAATCTTTTTAAAGAGTATCAATCAATTTCCTCCTTATCATAATATACAATGAAACTGGATATTATTTTACTGAATGCTAAAAAGATAGTGGCTCTTATAAGTTTATAAGAGAAATTCATTGAATTTTCAAATTAATTCCTCTTCCACAATCTCCTGCTCGTCGGCTCGCCTACCGGCATTTATAGTTGATATGCGAAATTAGAACTTTCCACTGGGTACAGTCCATGAAAAAGGTTAACAATCTTTGGCTATTCAATGAAAAAAAAGTAATTGAAACAATATTATTGTTAATGAGCAGCTGACATAATTTTTAAAATCATTTTAGAACAATAATAGAAGAAAATAATACTGCATTACACAGCACCTCAAGAACATGTCATAATTAAAATTATTCCATGCTCTTCCTCAATTTTCAAGTTCAAAATCACAATTGTGGATTAAATTGGATAGATTTAGATTTTTTCAATTATTAAATTGGAGTATATAATGTAATAAAGTTTGGATTATGCTACATTTTTATAAAGGACAATACTTAATCTGACCACTGATCCACTTCTTATTGTTTTCTTGTTCTTGTTGATTACAAATAAAAATTAATCCACTTTGTCATTGGAGATGCAGCGCTCATGCGATCTGGAGAGTTGAGAGTAGCAAGTGATTAGAATAATAATATGACTATAAATGAATAGACTTTCTAGATTAAATCACGCTATACAGTTCACTAAATTCACATTGCTCAGACAATAACAGACAAGACTCCGTCACAAGACAAAAACTCCCACTCCCCTGACCCACAGCACGCAGGCTGCCAACATAGCACTGCCCTCCCCTTTCTCTAATTTAGAACAACTTGACCAAAATATACATTGACATACAAACTACAAGACATAAGAGCAAAGACTGACACTTTACAATTTCTGACAACAATAAAAGCAAAATCATTTTCATGAAACACTACCAGTTTCCTAATACAATTTTCATAAGACATTTCGAAAGAATCAATACAGACATTAAACATTACATACATCAAATCAAAAGTATTAATTCTAAGTACAAAGTAAATTCTTATCAATACAACTACAAATCAGAATCTGAATACCTGTTTGGTCTTCGTATTACCCTATCAGATCGTCTTGAATTTTGTAACCCATCATCCACTACTCTACCTTCATCTACTCTGCCTTCCCCCTCATTCACCCCCTCAGGAATCCTGACTTCTAAGGAATTATTCAACCTTGCATTAGCATAGAATTCACGCAATTGATTAACATGAACCTTCACCACTACATCATTAGACATTTTCACAAAATATACATAATTAGGCTACTAACTTTCCTTACAATTCTTCCTAATTCAAATTTGACACCCTCATAAGACGTTTTTTTATTAAGGTTGACCCATACCACCTGATTTTCATGAAACATTTTAACATACCTGACTACTGACTTATTTTCATTCTCTACCTCACCCTTGAAAGTAACGGTTTTCTTTCTAAGATTAGACAAGGGTACTCTTGGTTCATAATTCAACAATGCAACCATAGGCGATTTACCAGTCACTGAAGAGGGAGTACATCTATATACAAATAGACAGTCTTGCAACAAATTTTCTGCATTGACACTTTCATTTCGAAACCTCTTTTCTAAATTGAATTTGGATAATAAAATTTTGAACGTTTGAACACTACGTTCCGCTAACCCATTTGACTGTGGTGAGTACGGTGGAGAAAAAATCAACTTTATCCCCTTATTTTGACAAAATGCTTTCATACCATTAGAACTGAATGGAGGTCCATTGTCGCATACTATTGTGTGTGGATATGAGAAGCGCGAAAATACTTCAGCCAACTTGGACAGTACACATTGAAAATTTGATTTATTCCCAAGAATAAAGCATTCCACCCACTTAGAGAATGAGTCACGAATTATAAAATATTTTCTATTACAGAAATCAAACAAATCCATATGAATTCTTTCCCATGGAATTTTTGCCATTGGCCATGGATGACGATATCTATTATTTGACCTATTTTGCGTGGCCTGACAAACTTTGCAAGTTACCACTTTATGATAGATATCATCATCCAAACCAGGCCACCATACATAAGATCGTGCAAATAATTTCGATCTTACTACCCCAGCGTGATTGGAATGAAGTATGTCTAACACTTTTTCTTTTAAGCTAGTAGGTATTACAATTCTATTTCCAAAATACAAACAATTATCCAGCACTGACAATGAACTCTCATTCTGCATATATATATTTTCAAATCCTTATCAACAACTTCATTCGGGAATCCATTTCTAACATAATTAATTACTGTACTCAATACCCTATCTTTACTAGTAGCCTATGTTTACTAACTTCCTCAACATTTATCAATGGCGTGGATAAGTATGTAAAAAGACTTCATTATCGTCAACACTGTCAGATGAAGGTAATCGCGAAAAAAACATCTGCATGAGGAATTAGACTTCCTTTTTTGTGAACTATTTTGTATTTATAGGCCGACAATATTGTAGCCCAACGTATTAATCTGGAAGATGCCATGATTGGAATCTTTTTATTCTCATCAAAAATCGTCTTCAATGGTAGGTGATCACTGAAAATAGTGAAATTACGGCCATACAAATATTTATGAAATTTCTTCACCCCAAATATGATTGCTAATGCATTTTGTCTAATTGAGAATAATTTCGTTGAGAAGAATTTAAAGTAGCAGATTCGAAAATAATAGGACACTCTACTCCATCTACAATTTGGATTGTAACTATTAGATTGTAACTACAATTTAGACTGCTTGACTACTGTCGTAGTCGAGCAGTCGTACAGTAAACATCTAAATTAGTGAGTAGAGTAGCTTTCAATAACAGTGAAAAGTAGGTCAATAGAATAGTGTTAGTTTAACATCAGCTATATAGTGTAGTACCATCAACATTATAGTGAGGTGTCTTTCCAACAAATGCAATCACCAAAAAAAAAACACCATATGGAATGATTCCAGAATACAAAGAAGAGGAGGAGAAAGGAAGAAGGAGAGGCGTTTCAACAACAAAAACAGGACCAGGAGGTGGAGCTGCAAAAAGGTAATAATATGAATAGGCTACTATAAGTGAAGTTATGGCCAATGAATTCAAAAAGTATATTGAGGAACTATATAATAAACTCTTGGATTTTAAAAAATGGGCTGCAGTTGAATATGAGAGGAAGAAACTTTTAAGAGTAGATTATGATAGATTTTCAGAGATGTTAGTTGAAACAACAGAATCTGTCGTTAGAATCGAAACAAGGGCTATTACTATCAGTCAGTTGACAGAAAATCTCAATTCAGGTGCGCCAAAGTTAGAAGAAACAATAGTCAGCTTAAATAAAAAAATGCAGGAAATCAGTAATAAACCACCCAGTTTTGCTGAAGTGATTAAGTTACCAAAGAAGGCATCAACAGCAGAAAAATAGGAAACGTAAGAAGAATCCAACCTAAAGAGCATGTACTTCTTCTAAAACCTACAAAATTGGAATTGGTAGGAGATAATGAGAAGCTGTTATGGAGATACGATAGTGGTGGCATTGAACGTGAGTGAATAAAGAAGATGTCTGAACAACGATGCTTATGATTATTTCCTGTTTAACTAAATAGTGTTATTAAAATATAAAACATGGCGCAGTCTTTTAATTATGTTAATTGTGATTAATTTCGAATAGTGATTGTAAGATATAGTCTATTATGATAATGCAAGCGGGATTTGATAGTGCAATATAATTCCTGAATACTATCTGTGGTCTAACCTAATTTAAGAAAATGGCGCAATTCAATGTTCCCAGTGCTCTTATTCTATCGGGGAATTTGAGTGAAAATTGGAGAAAATTTAACATATACATGTCGGCGACTGGTTTTGCTACAGAAAAGGATGAACGACAAGTGGCAATCCTAACTGTTAAACATAATTGGTGCGGAGGCGGTGGAGCTATTTGACACGTTTGGATTAGATGACACAAAAAGTAAACAAATAAAGGATGTTCTAGAAGCCTTTGAAGAATATTGTAATCCAAAAAAGAACATTCTACATTCCAGATTTTTGTATTATTCACGACGTAAGCCGGAGGGTGAACCTTTTGACTCTTTTTTAATGGAATGTAAGACATTAATAACTGATTGTGAGTTTAGTGATCCCAATGAACTTCTCAGAGACAAAATTGTTCTGGATTCAAATGACACCGACACAATGGACGGGATTATTAAATTGGGTGATATTTCTTTGAAGGATGCAAGTGAGAAATTCCGAATTGCTGAACTTTTATGGAAACAAACCAGTGATATACACAATACAAAGAAAGTAAATACAGTACCAGTGCTAATGTTGATGCTATTAAAAACTTTCGTTCAAAGACAGATAAGCCTGAGAATCACACGCCAAATAAAGGATGGACATCTGAATCAATTCCTTCATCAGTTCCTGATCAACAAAATCAGAAAGTCTTCAAATGCTCGAAATGTGGATATCAACATCTTCCTAACAGGTGTCCTGCATTTGGGAAACAATGCAGGCAATGTAATCGATTTAATCATTATTTTTTTCCAAGGTATGTAACAACAGAGCTAAGACCAACAATAATTCAATAACCTGTGATGATAGCTCATATTTTTGTGATACAGTTAGTAAAAAATCAATCAATTCTGTTCACTCTTGGCATTTAAAATTGAAGGTTGAAGGCACATTTGTAAATTTCAAACTTGACTCAGGGTCAGATGTAAATCTATTAGTACCACTAACTGCATTTGAAAACATTAAGAAAATGGCTAAATCATGTAAAAAAATCACTTTGAATAGAAGCTCAGTACAATTAACGGGTTATGGCGGTAATGCTATTGCAAATTATGGTGTTTGTGATTTATTAATTGAATCACAAGGTTGCTTTTCGGTTGAAAAATTTATTATAACCAAACATGATGCAGTCCCTATTCTAGGATTAGATACTTGTTTGAAAATGAAGTTGATTAAAAAAAAAATGTTGATTTGGTTGAAGGAAGTTTATCAAAAGAGCTCATTTGTCAAAATTTTAAAAATACCTTTGAGGGTGTTGGATGCTTTCCCACCTCTTATAAACTTGAACTGATTGATAATGCAAAACCTGTTTCACTTCCTCCATATCGAATTCCAATCAAGCTGCAGGATAGATTTAAGACAGAGCTGGATAGATTAACTGAATTAGATATCATGAAGTATAATGAACCGACAGCTTGGGCTAGTAGGCTGGCTATTGATGAAAAACCTGATCATTCATTAAGATTATGCTTAGATCCAAAATATATTAATGAAAATATCAAAGATGAACATTTTCAAATTCCAACAATGGCTGATCTTAAAGCTAAAATTGGAAGAGCTAAATATTTTAGTTGTTTAGATTTAAAAGAAGGATTTTGGCAGGTAAAATTGGATAAAAATAGTATTAAATACACTGTTTTCTCGACTACGTTTGGAATGTTTGCCTTCAAAAGACTACCTTTTGGATTAAAAATTTCAGCTCAGGCATTTCAAAAACTCAACTCTCAAATTTTTGGTGATATAGAAAATGTATTTATCTATATTGATGACATATTAATCTATGCTGATAGGTACTGAAGAAGAACATGATAAAACTCTCATTAAGGTATTCAAGAGGGCTCAGGAGATGAATGTAAAATTCAATATGAATAAGTTTCAATTCAAGCAAAGTGAAATTAGGTATCTTGGGCATATTTTTAAGCAAGGAATAGTAGAAATAGACCCTAAACAAATTCAGGCAATAAAAGATTATGATCTTCCTTGTAACAAAAATGATGTACAAAGATTGTTGGGTTTGGTCAACTATTTGAGAGACTTTATTCCTAATTTGGCTGAATTGTCAAGCCCATTGCGTAATTTGTTAAAAAAGAATATTGATTTTCAATGGACAACAGAACATACAAATTGCTTCAATTCAATAAAATCACTAATTTGTCAGGCTCCTTTGTTACATACTTTTGATCGTACTAAAGAAATTACTATTCAGACTGACAGTAGCTGTAATGGTATAGGCTGTGTTCTATTACAAGAAGGCAAACCTGTTTCATTTGCTTCTAAAAGTCTTTCTGAGAATGAATGTAAGTTTTCTCAGATTGAAAAAGAATTTTTAGCTGTTCTATTTGCATGTAAACGGTTCCATTACTATATTTATGGTGAGAGTGTAATTATTCAAACTGATCATAAACCTTTAATTGGTATAATGGACAAGGAAATACAAAAAAATATCCTCAAACAGATTGCAACGTATTAAGTTACAACTTTGGATGTATGACATAAAATTGGTGTATACACCTGGTACTCAAATGTTTGTTGCTGATGCACTTTCTCGTGCTTGTTCAAAGGCAGACAGTATTGAAATTAATACAAATTTGAAAGCTGTTATACATACCGTGAATGTAAGTGATCATAATATGAACAAAATTAAAACTGAATTACAACAGGATGATGTGCTAAAGGAAATTGAAAGGCTTTGTTTGCATGGGTGGCCAAATGATCGTTCTAAATTAAATAAAAATGTCAGATTTTATTTTAATATGAGAGGTGATATTTTCTTAAATGATGGAATATTGTATCTAGAAGATAGGATAATGATCCCAAAATCTTTGCAAAAATATTTTGTAAACAAGGTACATCAATCGCACTTGGGAATTGGTAAGACTAAGCAAAGGGCAAAAACATTGTTTTACTGGCCTTGCATGGATCAGATGATTGAAGAAGTAGTGTATAAGTGTTCAGTTTGTCAGAAATTTAGACCCAAAAATGCATTTAAACCCATGCTTTTCCATGACATACCTTCCTTGCCGTTTGAAATTGTTGGTTGTGATATTTTAGAATTTGCAGGAAAGAGTACTTGATTGTGGTGGATTATTTTTCACATTGGTTTGAATTGAAAAGATTAAGTGATAAGTCAGCTCATTGAGTTATTACTGTATTGAAAGATGTGTTTGCTGTTCATGGTGTTCCATCAAAGTTAATTAGTGATAATGTTCCATTCACCTCTTATGAATTTGATAAATTTACCAAAGAATGGAATTTCAAATCTGTTACATCTAGTCCTAATTATGCACGTAGTAATGGGTTAAGTGAAAGATATGTTGGTATTTGTAAAAATTTCTTGAGGAAGTCCAAGGATGAGGGAGTAGAATTATCTTTCATTTTGTTGGAGTATCGTAATACACCTATAATCGGCACAAATTACACTTTGTAATATTACATTTTTTTCTCACATTGGAATCGAATCTTCAATTCGAGATCTATGGAACTTTATAGTAAATATCAGAGTCATCAATAGACGGACAAATTTTTGACGGAGAATTTTTATCGTAAATGATTGTTGCATTGTTCATGGTGTCACCGAGGCTTGGTTAGCAGAATTAATAGATAAATAGTTTATTTAAATAGAGAATATATATGAAAGTTTAAAATAACAGTTTCAAAATAAAGTTTTATTGAGAACAGATGTAGGGTGTGAATTCTAAACTTGTAATTTATAATTTTTTTGGTGACGTGTCTGTAAAATCGACACCGAACCAGGCTTTGTTCTGACTTGTAGTTTTTCCGGTGGCTTCTTTCTTCTCTGAAAGGAATGGCTGGCTATGTGTTGTTGTAAAATTTTGCTCTGAATCATTTTCGTTTATTAATGTTTTAAATTGAGTTTTAATCAGTTTATAGTGTTCTATTTTGTTCGTATATTGCTATTTGTGTATTCAAGCCAATAGCCACTGTTTTTCAACTGTAAACTAGATAAGTATTTTAGTTCGTAGTAACTCTAAATGATTAGGCTTATAAGATATAGTTCTTTGTTCTTTGTGTATTTGTATAAATTCATCTGAAGATTATAAGTTCATTTGCTCTGAAAACTGGATTTCTCATTCATAGGCGATAGATCCATTCATAATTTATCAAGAATCTATTACATTGGAGCCGACAACTATCCTTAGGTTAATAGGTGTTAAATGCTATTCCAACCGATTTAAGGAGAAATTGGTAGCACGGTAAATGTTACCCCTGTGGTGGGACAGAATTACAAAATAAATATGTCCCAAATGGTACACCATGAAATTCCTGGTTATGAAAAATTATTAGTAGGATAGATATCTTGATAGGTTATGAATGGTTTACTGCTGAGTGGGAAATCGGTTCAAGAGAGATCAAGTCCTAATGAATATATTATCTGTGCATATTACAAAATGGCAAACATTAAAAATGATCTGAATCTTATAGCATTCTTAACACAAAAGTTTGATGAGCAAAATGCTAAGATTGATGAGCAAAATGCTAAGTTAAATGCTAGGTTTGATGAGATGAAGCAAGAATTTGCTAGCATTAGACTAGAGCAGGTTAGTATAAACCTTCTATTGAAAAATGCACATGAAACATTGAGTGATAATCATGAAGATGAAAACAAATTGAAGCAGGATAATAGTAGTGTTAAGATACAGGATCAACTCATTCAAGTTTCTGACAATGTAGGCCTAGTTACTGTTGTTGAAAAAGTCAACCTTAATGAGATAGTAGAATTGAGTAAAGAAGTAGGTAGGGAGTTGTCTTCACTGAAAGTCAACTATCATGAAAGTAATATTGCTACATTGAAGGTTAGGAAAACTATAAACAAAGTGAATGATTACATGAGACAGGTTTCTGTGGAGGTTAGGAATAATGTAAACAAAATGAAAGTTGCTTTGAGTCAAGTTGATGAGTTCAACTTTCAACTGAGAATTGAAAAGGTGTATGCAATGCATTCTCAAGTGAACATGACTAACTTTTGCAAGCAAAATGGCTTTGTTGAAACAAATGAACCCATGAATAAAATCATGTTCTTGAAGAAAACAAAACACAAAGTCTCCATTGATGTGTAGTATTCAAAGGTTGTTTCAAGTTGCTTATTTACAAGATGATGACAATGAATCACATGATGAAAGGGTATTCCCCAGCACACAATGATTAGGAATCCTGTGTTATGCCGGGATTCAGAATAGCATAATCGCTACGCAGTGTATGGTAAGAGTCCATAATTGTGTCTTTTTTCTTTCCTGTAGCCTATTTTCTTGGCCCTTAATCTTTTCAAATTTCAATTCTTTCCTGTCTTTGTGTAATGTTCAGTAAATTTCTTCTATGATGCATATCTTAACCAATCTTGTCCATAGTCATTTAAATTTGTATTTCTTCTGAAATAATTTTAGAAGTTAAAATAGTAGCTTATTTTCCTAATCTTTAAATTGTTGATAAAACTTAACTTTTCCAAAATCTATCCATTGTAGTGTAAAGAATTGTTTGCTTGTGGCATATTTTTTCATCATGTATCACTTATTTTGAAATGTGTGTTGTTTTAGGAAATTTATTTACCCAGTTTTCTTTTTCTCTTGTTTGTATTTTTTAGGGAACTTATTTACCCATTATTCATCTTAATCATCTTTGTATTATAATCTTGAAATGTTTGTACTTATTATACAGTCTTTAAATTATAATTCTTTTGTTATAATAAATAAACTTCAAAATTTGAAAGTATTAATGAATTCTGTAGCCATATATATGTGATGTATTAATGAAAGTTAGCTTGAATAATAATGTTTTCATTAAATTTAAAACGTTTTGTTATATTATTAATTGAAATAAGTTTTTTGTGATTGATATCTTTTTCAAAATTTGTAAAACTGTTTGTTCTATAAATTTTGATATGATTGATTATCGTTTGAAATGGATGCTGGAGTGTATGTAGAATTTTAGTGGGGTTTGTTGATTAGAATTTTGCTGGTATGTGATTGTTTTTTGAGATGGAAACCCATTATTGCCTAAAGAAGGAATAACAGAGGTTATGACTTAGAGAGGCAGTAATGAGATAATATTTTTTTGTGTTGATTACTTATGTTGATTGCCATAGATGCAAAATAATGATTAATAATGTTGATTGCCATAGATGCAGATTACTTATGAATATTGTTTGCCTTTGAAGCAAAATATTATTGATGTTTTGAATGATTTCTTGTTTAATGATTGATAGTAAAGTTTTGTCATGAAATGTAGCTTGTGTTCAGAACATTGAAAAGTCGAAATAAACTATAGTATCCAACAAACGATGATTAATAATATTAAATAATTTGCTTTTTATACAATTTTTGAACACAAAATTAAAACTAAATAATTTTGAAACCCTGAATGATAAATCATAAATGTGAAATAAACTTGCTATAAATGCTATAAATGAAATGTTATATTAATGATAATGAAATGCAGATATATTATGAAATGATTGTGAATAGAAGATCAATTGTCTGAAATTATTGAAATATATATTCAAATTAATTTTTGTTGTGATGATCTGATGTTTTTTACAATTTTGATAATGATACAGGGTGTTATGAAATTCTATTTCTATTTTGAAGAATGGATTAAATTTTGATATTTGAACAGTGAATAGATGGAAATGAAATTTTTTTTTAGTGAAAATTTGTAATTGATATTTCACAATTTATGTATTGCTGACTGTATAATAGGATGTTAACAAATTTCAATTTCATATATATTAAAAATAATTTCATGTGTATTAGATTGTATTGATAGCCTAATCAAGATTTTCTTCTTAGTTATAAGCATTTTAAGATAACAGGTACAGCACAGACATTAACATTGAAATAGTTATCATGTGAATCTCGAAATCAGCAACAAGTGAACGCCATGAAGAGTGTTAAGAACATTTGGGTGATTTTCGAACTAGTGTGACATAACTACGCCAATATCTACGCCAAAATCTACGCTGCGGCCTACACTAATAACTACGCCAATATCAACACCAATAACTACGCCTAAATCTACGCTGATGCCTACACTAATAACTATGCCAATGTCAACACCAATAACTACACTAATATCTACACCAATAACTGCGCCAATGCCAATGTCTGCGCCAATGCTGATGCCAATGCCAAAATCAACGCCAATGCCTGCGCCAATGCCAATGTCTGCGCCAATGCTGATGCCAATGCCAAAATCAACGCCAATGCCTGCGCCAATGCCAATAGCTACACCAATGCCTGCGCCAATGCTGATACCACCGCCAATATCTACGCCGATGCCTGCGCCAATGCCAATGCCAATATCAACGCCGATGCCAATGCCGACACCAAAGCATACGCCAATAGCAATGCCAACGCTTATTGCTGACTTTGTATCTCAAACTTCAACACTACTACATTACCTGGAGGTAATTGCCATCCATGTTCACATTTGCAACTTTGAATTCAGAATAACAGTCACAGTATCATGAAAGAATTGATTCAAAAAATCCTCTCCTAAATTATTCCTGTATGCAGAACTCTAAACCTTGAAAGCTGAAAATATCAAAAAACCAAACCTTACCTAAATTAATCCTCACCTAAATTAATCCTGTATGCAGCGTCTATCTCTTTTCCAAAAAACGAATTACATTGTCATTTCAAGCCTGAAATGTACATTGTATAATTACAAATATGATACAAATTTACGTGACTCTGTATTGAATTTGGAATGCAGCCGTCTACTACAAGCATGAGGCAATGCTAACTGAGATGTCACCTGTATCGAGTTTGATATGCATCAGTCGACTACAAGTATCAGCCCAACACTACGTGCATCCAGATCAGCCCAACACTAACGTCATCACATTGGAGTCACACTTAACTGAAAATCATACTGAGTGCCTTAACGGACTGTTTTCCAAAATGTGCATCAATAAAATCAACCGCGTCAATAGTGAAAGAAATGAACATTTTTTGATTTATTGAAATTTTATGTGAAAATTAAATGTAACAATTCATCAATTCATTTAAAAAAAAATATATATATAAATAATAATAATAAATTTTTTCATTCAACATACTAATTTTTTTTATGCAATAAAAAATTGAATTTTTCTATCTATTAAATTTATGTGCAATTTCAAAAACTATTCTTTTCATATTAAACTTTCTGTTGAGATATTTTCCTTTAAATTATAAAGCTAAATCAAAAGTAATATTGATATTCTATATTTTGAAATATTGTTTGGAAACATATAACAAATGCTATTGATGAATTTTTATAATAATTTTCAATTATAGTTGACATGTAATGTTTTTATAAAAAAAAAAAAAAAAAATTGTTACTGTTCTCAAATTACAATTCAAAATTTTCATTAGTGTCAATCTAATTTTTTTTTCTTTAAATTTTCAAACAGTAAAATTTTTTATGTCAAGAGGGGGGTATTTGTAATATTACATTTTTTTTCTCACATTGGAATCGAATCTTCAATTCGAGATCTATGGAACTTTATAGTAAATATCAGAGTCATCAATAGACGGACAAATTTTTTGACGGAGAATTTTTTATCGTAAATGATTGTTGCATTGTTCCATGGTGTCACCGAGGCTTGGTTAGCAGAATTAATAGATAAATAGTTTATTTAAATAGAGAATATATATGAAAGTTTAAAATAACAGTTTCAAAATAAAGTTTTATTGAGAACAGATGTAGGGTGTGAATTCTAAACTTGTAATTTATAATTTTTTGGTGACGTGTCTGTAAAATCGACACCGAACCAGGCTTTGTTCTGACTTGTAGTTTTTCCGGTGGCTTCTTTCTTCTCTGAAAGGAATGGCTGGCTATGTGTTGTTGTAAAATTTTGCTCTGAATCATTTTCGTTTATTAATGTTTTAAATTGAGTTTTAATCAGTTTATAGTGTTCTATTTTGTTCGTATATTGCTATTTGTGTATTCAAGCCAATAGCCACTGTTTTTCAACTGTAAACTAGATAAGTATTTTAGTTCGTAGTAACTCTAAATGATTAGGCTTATAAGATATAGTTCTTTGTGTATTTGTATAAATTCATCTGAAGATTATAAGTTCATTTGCTCTGAAAACTGGATTTCTCATTCATAGGCGATAGATCCATTCATAATTTATCAAGAATCTATTACATTGGAGCCGACAACTATCCTTAGGTTAATAGGTGTTAAATGCTATTCCAACCGATTTAAGGAGAAATTGGTAGCACGGCAACTTCATCACAATTGATTTCCAGTAGAGTAGTTAGGACACCTCTACCAGTATCTAAAAATCTCTTGAAACCTAAGATTATATACAATTTTGACAAAACTCTTCACAATGTTGAACAAAAAACCAAATTCTATCATGACAGAACTACCAGACAACGAAATATCAATGTGAAAATTGGTGATTTTGTAATGTATAGGAATCGAGATAATATTTGGAAAAATGCTGCGGTAATTGAAATATGTGATACTCCAAGATCCCTTGTGTTAAAAGATTTAAGTTCTGGCAATATGGTAAGAAGGAATTTTGTGGATGTAAATTTTTCCAAATATTACAATAACTCTAAAAATATGGACAGGCAATGGTTTTCTGCTTATACTCATAAAGATGGATTTAATGGACAACAGGGACCTACAATTGAGAATAAATTATCATATTGGGATAGATATCAAAATAGGGAATCTGAAAATATGGCACAACAGGAAAATGTAGAACAGGAAAATGTAGAGCAGGAAAATGATAATAATAATAATGGAAATTATTATAAAACTAGAGCAGGGAGAGTAATTAAACGGAAAGAAATATTGGATTTGTAATAGAAATACTCTATCCAATTATGATACAAAGCTTTGAATTTTGTATTGAAATTTTATGTAACATTGTTTTGTATTTCCAATTATGATACAAAGCTTTGAATTTTGTATTGCAATTTTATGTAATATTGTTTTGTATTTCTTTGAATTTTCCATTACTATAAAGTTTCTGAAATTTGTTCTTGTATTAATTTTGATTGCATTGTATTCTTTTCTTATGTGATTTGTTATTATTATTTTAAATATAAAAAGGGAGATGTTATGGAGATGCGATAGTGGTGGCATTGAACATGAGTGAATAAAGAAGATGTCTGAACAATGATGCTGCTGTGCTACCAATTTCTCCTAAATCGGTTGGATAGCAAATTTTCACCTATTAACCTAAGGATAGTTATCGGCTCCAACGTAATAGATTCTTGATAAATTATGAATGGATCTATCGCCTATGAATGAGAAATCCAGTTTTCAGAGCAAATCAACTTATAATCTTCAGAAGAATTTTGGCAATATACTACACAAATACACAAAGAACAATATCTTACACGCTTAAGCATCTAAAGTCACTACAAGCTAAATACTTATCCAATTTATATGGTTGAAAACAATGGCTATAGGCTTGTATACACACAAATCAAAATACACAAACTTAGAACACCATAAAACTGTTCAAAACTCAATTTAAAACATTAATAATCCACTTAAACAGAAAAATATTCAGAGAGCACAAAATCAGAACACACGCTGCCAGCCATTATTTTTTAGAGAGACGGAAGCCTGGCAGGCACAAAGGTACAGAGCAAACCAACTTCAAACAGTGTCAATGTCATGGACACGTCACCAAAAAAAATTATAAATTACAAGTTTAGAATTCACATTTTATATTTGTTCTCATAAAACTTTATTTTGAAACTGTTATTTTAAATTTTATATATCCTCTATATTATCTGTTAATTCTGTTAACTCTGTTTACAGAGTTTGTTTTTTCAGTGATACCATTGAACATGCAACACAATCATTTACGATAAATTCTCAGTCAAAAAGTTGTCCGTATATCGATGACTCTGATATTTACTATAAAGTTTTATAGATCTCGAATTGAAGATTCGATTCCAATCGAGAAAAAATGTAATATTACAATGCTTATGATTATTTCCTGTTCAACTAAATAGTGTTATTAAAATATAAAACAAAGCAGAGTAGTGAAAAAATAAGGAAAAGTCTGAAGGAAAACATTTCAAAGAAAGAAAATATAAGAGTGAAGAAAACTGTTATGTTAATGTCCTATATAATAATATAAAATGTCCTATATAATAATAATAAGAAACTGTCACTGTTAATGTTCGAGGCGGCGGCCTTCTTATTGTTCTGGATACATTGGATGATAAGAAAAAAATACTAACAAACAAAAGCTTACAAAAAGGAGGGATAAAAATCACGGAGCCTGCAAACAAGAAGCCAAGGATAATCTTGTATGATGTCCCATCAGATTTAAATAAAGAGGAGCTGTCAGAGATCATCTATGAAAAGAATTTTTATAACTCTGGAATCCAAAAAGAAGACTTTGTCAAAGGCTGCGTCCTATCATTCAAGTTAGGCCCAAGAGATGAAGATACCCTTCATTGGGTGTTTGAATGCAATCCTGAAATAAGGAAGCTGATAATTAACAAGGTAAAGCTGTTTATCGACTTTACATGCTGCAAAGCCAGCGACTATACTGTAGCTCAGAGATGCTTCCGGTGCCATGGGTTTAATCACATGATGAAGCATTGTAAAAAAGAACAGGATGTCTGCGGGCACTGTTCAGTTATAGGACATAATTCCAAAAACTGCCCTTCCAAAAAGGAAATTCCAACTTGTGTAAATTGTAAAAAGAATAATAAGCCAGCTAATCATAAAGCCAATGACGCAAAATGCCCATGTTATAGAAGAGCACTGTAACAAGTTATTGATAGAATGAACTATGGGATTGCTTAAAAAAATGAAAATAGGATATTGAAAAACGAAACTCTAATTAAGCCTACCATCAATAGAAGAGAGCCGTCGACTATTGAAAAATCTCTAAAAAAGATAAGTAAGTTACATGTAAATAAACAAACGTCAAAAAGTAGAGTATCATTAATTCAGAATTATGGTGAATATTCCGATATTAATTTAGCATTTGCTTACGTAGGAGAAAATAAGATTCGAGTCTCAGATGGATTCTCGCACGTACTTAAGTCAAAATCGCTGACGCTAGAGGAGTGGTGTAGCCTTGAGCCAATTAGTCTACAAAACAAATGCTCGGCGATCTTACTGAAAACAATCAACACGCCTGACAGTAAACAATTAATTCAGAATTACTTTTTGCCAGTAAATGATTATAATCATTAATGCTCTAGAGGAAATTAAAAAAGTGCTATTGGAAATAAATGAATGGGCATCAATGAATTATCCACTTGTCGTAGGCATAGATGAATTCAGCCAGCTAGCAGAATTATCCTCAATTGATTTACTCAGTTTTATCTTATCAACTAATCATTTGAAATATATATTTTATCATAGGGGCACTAACAGCATGAATTTTCTCAATATTCCAGAACCAGATCGGCCAGGAGAAAAAGTATGCCCAAGAGGTTATCTACCAGAAGATAGCAAGCACCATAACTTTCTAAATTGCATGATTGAATTGAAAAATCTTTTACAGAAATATGATAAAACAAATGCAGATATTTTCAAAGAAGCTCTTTTAACACTTCGAACCGAAAATCTTCATGCTTCATCGTCGGTCTTCAGAGAAATTGAATTGAGGAGTATGAATGTTTACGATAATGAATTGAAAATGTTCCTTCTACCAACTACTTCAAAATATAGAATGGGATTCAGTATGGAGGGAGGCGGAGCTTATGTATAATTTGACAACAGTTCTCGCAGATTAAGAACCAATGAAAAATATATTATGGTTAGTCGAGACACTCAAGTGATGCTTAATGAGGAACTGTTGGATGCTGTTTCGAAAATTGATATATCTCGATGTAAGATACCAAGAATCAGATGGATTGATGGAGTTCCAGGGAGCGGAAAAACACATCTAATTGTTGATGAACATCGACCAATGGAAGACCTCATACTAACTCAAACAAGAGCCGCAATCAAAGGAATAAGATCAACTATACAGGAGAAACACGGAAATGAATTCAACTCAATCATCAATTCAAATTACAGAACCGTGACGTCGTTTCTAATTAAAGGCTGCCACAAAAAATATAAGCGCATATTCATCGATGAAGCTGTCCTTATGCACGCCGGCTTCGTGGGATTCGTCTCTGAGCTGACAGGCGCAGACGAGATAGTACTGGTTGGAGACTCAAAACAAATATCTTACATCGAGAGAAGTGGTTTACCAGCAGTCTGGAAAAATATTTCTGTTTTCGCGGATCCGGATTCTTACCAATCAGTAACCAACAGGTGTCCAATGGATGTGTGCTGTCTGTTGTCCAACTACTACAATGATATCTGCACTACAAATAAAATTATTCGATCAATTAAACCAACAATAACTAACGGAGAACCTCACAACCTACAACCACAAACTTTAATCCTCACATTCATGCAATCAGAAAAACAAATGGTACTGGAAGCTGTTAAAAACAAGGCTCCCGCTGGCTCATTAACAATACTAACTATACATGAAGCTCAGGGTTTAACGTTTAGAGATGTTATCCTAGTGAGGAAAAATACTAAACCACTCAAGATTTACAATAGCATTCAGCACATAATAGTAGCACTTAGTAGGCATACCAACTCATTCAGATATTTAACAGTTGGAGAGCAAGATCTCATGCTGTCATTAACTCAAAAAATACAATCAGTTGAGGACAAGGATATCTACAATTGGCACACAAATAATTATAAACACAAAAACAAAAATAGCTGATTTGATGGAGGATTTGGATTTATTAGACATTGAAGACTTTTCGATTCCAAATTCACAAGATGTCAACAATACAATCCAACCTTTCAACTTGAAAATCATAAATTTCAACATCAGAAGCTACAATAAAAATTTTAAGAATTTCTTATTCAACTGGAAGACCTGAACGTGGATTTCGACATTATAGTCTTAACGGAATGCTGGATTGCTGGTGGTGTTTCCTTGAAATCAATTAATAATTTACCTGCCACAAAACCGAAAACAATATTCTACAGAATGATGGAGTAATAATCTATGTCAAATCCGACTACTTTGTCGAAATAAAAGAAATTGCAGTTAGGCAAGCCAACTGTTTGAATATGCATTTAAAAATTGGGAAAGATACTTTTGTTATAACAGCATTATATAGATCTCCATCACACTTGGACTTAACAGAATTTCTCATTGATCTGAGGCAGATTTTGGATGATAATGGAAAGCATTTTCACATCAATCTAGGAGATTTGAACATCAACACAAAAGAACCAAATCAGCACAGGCAACTGGAAGACTATGATAATCTACTCAGTGAATATGGATTCCTACATTGTATAAAGAAGGCAACTTGTATTGGAAATAATAGCGCTTGTAATATTACATTTTTTCTCGATTGGAATCGAATCTTCAATTCGAGATCTATAAAACTTTATAGTAAATATCAGAGTCATCGATATATGGACAACTTTTTGACTGAGAATTTATTGTAAATGATTGTGTTGCATGTTCAATGGTATCACTGAAAAAACAAACTCTGTAAACAGAGTTAACAAAATTAACAGATAATATAGAGATGATATATAAAATTTAAAATAACAGTTTCAAAATAAAGTTTTATTGAGAACAAATATAAAATGTGAATTCTAAACTTGTAATTTATAATTTTTTGGTGACGTGTCCGTAACGTCGACACTGGTTTGAAGTGTCTACAAAGCTCTGCTCTGTTCCTTGTAGCTAGGCTTCCTTCTTCTCTCTAAAAATATGGCTGGCTGCGTGTGTTGTAATTTTGTGCTCTCTGAATATTTTTCTGTTTAAGTGGATTATTAATGTTTTAAATTGAGTTTTAAACAGTTTATAGTGTTCTATTTTGTCTATAATTTGTTTATTGTGTATACAAGCCTACAGCCATTGTTTTTCAACTATATAAACTGGATAAGTATTTAGCTTGTAGTGACTTTAGATGCTTAAACGTGTAAGATATTGTTCTTTGTGTATTTGTGTAGTGTATTGCCAAAATTCTTCTGAAGATTATAAGTTCATTTGCTCTGAAAACTGGATTTCTCATTCATAGGCGATAGATCCATTCATAGTTTACCAAGAATCTATTACGTTGGAGCCGATAACCTTCCTTAGGTTAATAGGTGAAAATTTGCTATCCAACCGATTTAGGAGAAATTGGTAGCACGGCACGCTTCATGTATAGATCATATTCTGATAAACTTTAAAAAAGATATAATACCAATAGTTTTCCCAAATTCTATCACAGATTATTTTATAACTATTCTGGGAATTAAATATGATGCGGTGGAACACAATCACAACAGAAGAAAACACTACTATGAAAGTATTTATTATAATAAACTTTCATTAGCACTAACGAATGAGACCTGGAGTTCTGTGTACCTGCAGGAATGCGCTGATAGTGCTTTGAAGGAAATGATAGAAATACTGAAGAAATACACAGAAGAATGTAAAGTTATTAATAGAGTATCGCACACAAAAAGAAAAATTAAGCCTTGGATTACAAATGGATTAATTACATCAATAAGGAAGAGAGATAAATTACACAGGCAAAGCAAGAATAATACAGCAAATCTACAGCTTAGAGAGTATTATAGAAGGTACAGAAATCTACTAACAACTGTAATAGAAAATGCAAAGAAACAATACTTTTCAAGGCGGTTTGAAACTTCCAGCAACTCTAAGCAAACATGGGAAGTAATAAGAGAAATAACCGAAGTGCAATGGCCAAGAACACAAATCCACCAAATCAACTTGGGAGGGAGAGAATTGAAATTGGGACATGATGATAAAGATATGGCAAATTCTTTCAATGAATTTTTTATTAGTATTGGATCAAAACTGGCCCAGGAAATTCTAAATAGCGATTGTAATGGCGCAGATGAGCATGCAGCAGCTGATCAGATAGTCTGCCGGTCATTATTCTTTACACCTGTCAGTGAGGAAATCCATAAAAATCATTAATAGTCTTAAAGCTAATAGTGCACCTGGACTCAATAATTTGAAACCAGATTTTTTCAAACAGAATAATACTATACTTGCCAAGCCTTTAACACATATTGCAAACAGAATTTTTGAGGAAGGTGTTTTTCCACAGTGTCTTAAGGAAGCTGTCATTTGTCCAATCTTCAAAACAGGAGATAAGAAAGTTATAAATTGCTACAGACCCATATCATTACTCAGTACATTATCAAAAAATTTTGAAAAGTGTATCAAAACAAGACTGATCAGCTTTCTTGAAAAAAATAATCTTCTATCACCAAACCAATATGGTTTTAGATCTAGTCGCAGTACAAATGATGCTATCCACTATGTGACCACTCAGATTGCCGATAAAATAAACATTGAAGAGAAACCATTAGCAGTATTCTTAGATTTAAAGAAGGCTTTTGATATGGTGTCACATGACATTCTTCTTTCAAGGCTTGATAACTATGGAATAAGAGGAGTCACATGGAATCTTTTCAAGAGCTACCTATCAAACCGAACACAATGTGTCAGAGTCAATGGATGTATAAGCAACAAGCTGACTGTAAAGTTTGGAGTGCCACAAGGAACAGTACTAGGACCAATTCTTTTTCTTCTCTACATAAATCCATTATGCAACATGGTAATAAATGGATCAATCACAACCTTTGCAGATGATACTGTTATACTGTTCTCTGAACCGACCTGGGAGATGACCTGGAGAGAAGCCGAGACTGGACTTTAGAGGGTGTCTCGCTGGTTGGCTGAAAATCTGCTAACATTGAACCTTGAGAAAACCTTCTTTCTGACCTTTTCGGCAACTCAACATGGACAGCCAACAGGAGATGAGATAGTAATCAAGAATCAATGGAATAACACTTCATACACAGTTCACAGGAAACAGTCACAGAAATACCTGGGAGTTACTATGGACTCTTTTCTGCGCTGGGATCATCATCTCAATGAATTATGGGACAGACTGAGGAAGACCATCTACAGATTCAGGATTCTGAGGACACTGGTCGACAAGGTATGTCTAAGAGTTGTCTACTTCTCTCTAGCACAGTCCCTCATGCTGTATGGGATTGTGGCATGAGGAGGTGCAAGCTTCTTGCACATTGAACCGCTCCTCAGGGTGCAGAAGCTGATCATGAGGGTCATCAACCAGAAGCCTCCACACTATTCATCAGACCAGCTATTCAATGAGTTTGACGTGATGGATGCAAGACAGCTTTACTCCAAGGAGATACTATGCAGATTACACAAGAACCCAACAACATTTCAAACTAGAAACCACAACCACAACACCAGATACAGGAATCTTCTCATCACTTTATTTACAGTTTCTTTACAAGATTCTAGATCCTTACCACCAATTAAAATATCATCTAAATAAGGTGCAACATTATCAATGTCTACAAGTATGGATTCAATTACTGATTGGAAAATAGCACATGATGATGACAATCCCATACATAAACGATTATACTGATACAACCCTTTTATTGTATTGACTACTAGCAAACTTATACTAGCTTCGTGTACCTCCAACTTTAGATAAGCTTCAGTCAAATCAAAATACTGTACAGCCTGAGAAATTATTAAATAAATATTCAGGTATAGGCATAGGATACTGATCTACTTTTAAAAATGGATTCAAAGTGACCTTAAAGTCAGCACACATCCTTATGCTACCGTTAGGCTTTGGAACAAGAACCATAGGACTAGCCCACTCTGAAGTTTTAACTTTACTTATTATACCTTTTGATTCCAACCTATCCAATTCGATACCACTTCATTTCTCAATGCATAAGGAACAGTATAAGCTTTATGAAATACTGGTTGAACATTCTCCTTTAGATTCAAATTTACTTTAATATTACTAATTGGTTTATCATTGTCTAGCATTGAAAAAACTCTGGGATATTTGGCAGATAATGATTCTACATACTCATCTTTTTCGATAGACATACAAGATTCAATATTTTCAGGATTTGGCAGTGATAGCATCTTATCACCCCAATTAGGTTCGAGCACTGACAACCAGTCTTGCCCCAATATAGCAGGACATGACAAATTGTTAATAATTACAGCACATAACATTTTTTTTCAAATTTACAAATCTTACCTCCACTTCACACTTTCCAACTACATCAAGCAAACGGTTACTTACTCCTCTTATTACACCATAATAAGGTTTAACTTTTGACATTAATTGCAATTCACAAGCTACCTCATGACTCAAAATTGAAATAGAACTTCCAGTATCAACCAGGAATTTCACTGATGCACCATTGATCACAAGATCCACAAATAACGCCTCTGAATGAGATTTTGACACACTGGTAGAAACATTAATAAAACTTTCAATACAATTCACTCGTTGATTGTTACAAAACTTGGCGACATGACCCTGTCGACCACAATTGTGACATACCCAGCCTCTGGCTGGACAATTTTGTGGAGAATGACGGTTGAAACGAAATCTGCATCGCCTCTGCTCTCCGGACCCTTGGGAAGGTGACTGCAAACGGTAACCTTGTGATGATGAGTGGTCTCTATTTGGAGATGGTGAACGACCACAATAGGGAGACAATGGACGTTGGTTGGTATTGGATTTATATGACTTATAATTCCCAGCTGCAGACGACATTGCTGGTCAATATGAAGGAATTGAATTAGAGCGAGTAGGACTAATACTCTCGGTTTTTCTGGAAAGTCCATTAACAAAAGTTGTATATTATTTTTTGGATGAAACCATAAGAGAATCCAAATTGGCGCCGGATATTATGACCGTAGACCTCTCCACCTCGTGCATCTCAAGCACAATCGAACATGCCTCTTCAAAAGTCATTGAATCTTTTTCCGATAAAAGTCGACTAACCATAGACATTTGTGACAGCCCTGAGACAAGTCTATCACGTAAAGCTTCATCTAAAAAATCACCAAACGCACACGTAGTAGCTTTACGTTTGATTTCGGATATGTAATCTTGTAGCAACTCACCCACTTTTTGTTTCCGTTGATGGAACAGGAAACGTTCAGGGATAACCTTACTCTTCCATGAAAATTTTGTAGTTAAAGCCTTGACACATTGTTCATAAGATGCTTTACTCAACTCTGTAGGTGCTAATAAAGTTTTCAATTCAGAATACACAGACAAACTTAAATTGACACATAAATAGCTTTTTCGCAACTTTTCTGGAGTTTCATTAATTTCAAAATACAGACCAAGCCTCTCCACGTAGATGGAAAAGTCTTCCTCATCAGGATTAAATAACGGAGGTTTAGACATTGTACATTTGTGTTTGATCCTCGTCGCCAGATAATATGACTATAAATGAATAGACTTTCTAGATTAAATCACACTAAATTCACATTGCTCAGACAACAACAGACAAGACGCCATCACAGGACAAAAACTCCCACTCCCCTGACCAACAGCACGCAGGCTGCCAACATAGCAAATAAGAATAAAGCATGTCCAGTCTATATAACTTATTATTAGCAAAACAATGACATGCAGGCCTCAAGCGTCAAGATGCTACCAGCACGCACTGAACTGTATACTAACTGGAATGGACTAGCAACACAAAGAAAGTGAGGCAGCTGGTAAAGATAGGCAACCCGCATTGCTGTGGGATTCGTCATTTTGTAACACATTGGCTCTTATGGAAAAATGAATTGCACAGTTTCAATTTCTATTTTATTTCTATATTGTATGTCTTATTCCATGGAAGCGTTATTTTTCCTTTATTAAGCAGTTCATTGTCAACTTTTTGAGAGCAAAAATAATGAAATAGGTTGAATATGAATAAAGAAAAGATTTTTTTCATTTGTGACTGCAGTAGTTTTAATATTGTCAACTTTTCACAAGCAAGGGAATAACTTTGGGCAAGATTTCAGAGAAGTGTATCATCTATTTATTTTTATTTATTTAACAAGGACAAATATAAACTGTCATGAAATGATTGGGATTTTGGGAATGGAAAAACAGGCTCATAGTCCTTATTATTCCAATCCCGAATTTTGTTCTTACACAGTCCAAAGGAGGGCTGTGTTTAATCGAAACTATTAAACACAGTCTTATGTTTATTTTGATAGGATATACTATTGTTTTTTGGATTATATGATTTATTGTTATTGTTAGAGGAGAGATTTATGATTTATTGTTCAAGGAAATATCTTAATTTAATAATATAGGCCTACTTACAGCAGGCTATAAATGTAGAATTATGTAGGTGTGCATTGGTGTAATTTTAAATCATGTAAGAGTGGGAGTTTCAGAAATGAAGCAAATAATGAAGAAACATTTTATTATATTATATGACTATGATAAGCAAACAGTAAAATATGCTACATAATTACCAGAGTAAAATGAACAATTTGAAATTGAAAGGTTTGAAAAATTAATTAAAATTCAGCTGATAACAATCTCATATTTTTCACAATAAAAGTGGGTAAATAAAATGAATAATGTTGACTCATGATGATTATTAACACAGGATTGTTAAATATATAATAATAGCAATGCACTAGGTATTCTGATAACATTTCAAATCATGTAAGTGTGGGAATTTCAGAAATGATTGTAATATTACATTTTTCTCAATTAAAATCGAATCTTTAATTCGAGATCTATAAAACTTGATAGTAAATATCAGAGATGCGATATCAGATAATCGATATGCGGACAACTTTTAACTGAGAATTTATCATAAATAATTGTGTTGCACATTCCATGGTATCACCGAAACTGAGTTAACAGAATTAACAGATAAATAGATCATTATAAATATAGAGGATATATAAATTTAAAATAACAGTTTCAAAATAAAGTTTTATTGAGAACAAATGTAAAATGTAAATTCTAAACTTGTAATTTATAATTTTTTGGAATTTAATATCGGTGACGTGTTCATAACGTCATCACTGGTTTGAGGTGTGGCTTTGCTCTGGACTTGTTAGGTTCTCTCTAAAAAATGGTGGCTGGCTATGTGTTCTAATTTTGTGCTCTCTGAATATTTTTCTGTTTAATTGAAATTTATAATATTTTAATTTGAGTTTTGAACAGTTTTATGGTGTTCTAAGTTTGTATAATTTGATTTGTGTTTTTACAAGCCTATAGCCATTGTTTTTCAACTATATAAATGGATAAGTATTTAGCTTGTAATGATGCTAGATGTTTAAGTGTGTAAGGTATTGTTTTGTGGATTTGTGTTGTATATTGCCAGAATTCTTATGAAGATTAAAAGTTGATTTGCTCTGAAAACTGGATTTCTTATTCATAAGCAATAGATCCATTCATAATTTATCAAGAATCTACCATTTTGGAGCCGATAACTTCCTTTAGGTTAATATGTGAGAAATGCTATCCAACCTATTTAGGATAAATTGGTAGCATGGCAAATGGTACGCCCTGTGTGGGACTCAAACTATAAAATATATCCCTGGTTATGAAAAATTATTAGTAGGCTGATGTCTTGATAGGTTATGAATGGTATGCTGCTGAATGGGAGGTCAGTGCATATTACAAAATGGCAAACATTAAAAATGATCTGAATCTTATAGCATTCTTAACACAAAAGTTTAATGAGCAAAATGCTAGGTTTGATAATTTGAAACAAGATCAATGTGCTAGGTTTGATGATATAAAGCAAGAATGTACTAGTATAAGACTAGAGCTGGTTAGTATAAACCTTCTATTAAAAGATACACATGAAACATTGATAGATAATCATGAAGATGAAAGCAAATTGAAGCAGGATGATAGTAGTGTAAAGATACCAGATCAATTATTTCAAGTTTCATATAATGTAGGCCTAGTTACTGTTATTAAAAAAGTAAATCATAGTGAGATAGTAGAATTGAGTAATGTAGTAGGTAGGGAGTTGTCTTTATTGAAAGTCAACAGTAAAGAAAGTAGTATTGCCAAATTGAAAGTTAGGAAAACAGTAAATAAAGTGAATGTTTACATGAGACAGGTTTCTGTAGAGGTTAGGAACAATGTAAACAAAATGAATCTTGCTTTGTATCAAGTTGATGAATTCAACTTTCTACTAAAAATTGAAAAAGTGTATGCAAAGCATTATCTAGTGAACATGACTGACTTTTGTAAGCAAAATGGCTTTGTTGAAACAAATGAACCCATGAATAAAATCATGTTCTTGAAGAAAACAAAGAACAAAGTCACCATTGATGTGTTAGTATTCAAAGGTTGTTTCAAGTTGCTTACTTACAGGATGATGACAGTGAATCACATGATGAAAGGGTATTCCCCGGCACTATGTTATGATTAGGAATCCTGTGTTATGCCGGGATTCAGAATAGCATAATCGCTACGCAGTGTATGGTAAGAGTCCATAATTGTGTCTTTTTACTTTCCTGTAGCCTATTTTTCTTGGCCCTTAAGTTAATCATTTCAAATTTCGATTCTTTCCTGTCTTTGTGTAATGTTCAGTAAATTTCTTCTATGATGCATATCTTAACCAATCTTGTCCATAGTCATTCAAATTTGTATTTTTTTTCTGGAATAATTTTGGAAGTTAAAATAGTAGCTTATTTTCCTAATCTTTAAATTTTTGATAAAACTTAACTTTTCTAAAATCCATCTATTGTAGTGTAAATAATTGTTTGCTTGTGGTATATTTTTTCATCATGTACTACATATTTTAATTATGTCTATTTTTTGTCAGGTATCATATTAGGTAACTAGGTTTTTCAGAGCAAATTATGTCCCATTTTCTCATCTTTCATTGCATATCGTGCCATAAGCCATATGTAATTAGGTTATAGTTTTCTTCTGGGCTTTTAACCCATTTTGCAATTTTTTTATTTGTAGTATATTTTTATTAAATATACTTCCTCATGAAAGTTTAGTACTGACATGTAGGATAGGCTCTAATTAATCTTTCTCTTCCTTGTATTATTTAGGAAATTTATTTACCCAATTTTCTTTTTCTCTTATTTGTATTTTTTAGGGAACTTATTTACCCATTATCCATCTTGATCGTCTTTGTATTGTAATCTTGAAATGGTTTGTACTTATTATACAGTCTTCAAATTATAAAATTATTTAAAAAATAAATGGTTCAATTTAGAACATGCTGAAATTTAATCTTATGTATAAATTCTTTTGTTATAATAATAAAACTTCAAAGTTTGAAAGTATTAATGAATTGTGTCGCCATATATATGAGATGTTCAATATAAATGAAAGTTAATTTGAATAATGTTTTTATTAAATAAAAACGTCTTGTCATATTATTAATTGAAATGAGTTAAAGGTTAAAATTTATCTAAAGTTTTTGTAATTGATGTCTTTTTCTAAATTTTAAAAACTGTTTGGTCTATAAATTTTGATATGATTGATTATCGTTTGAAATGGATGCTGGAGTGTATGTAGAATTTTTAGTGGGGTTTGTTGATTAGAATTTTGCTGGTATGTGATTGTTTTTTGAGATGGAAACCCATTATTGCCTAAAGAAGGAATAACAGAGGTTATGACTCAGAGAGGCAGTAATGAGATAATATTTTCTGTGTTGATTACTTATGTTGATTGCCATAGATGCAAAATAATGATTAATAATGTTGATTGCCATAGATGCAGATGATTACTTATGAATATTGATTGCCTTTGAAGCAAAATATTATTGATGTTTTGAATGATTTCTTGTTTAATGATTGATAGTAAAGTTTTGTCATGAAATGTAGTTTGTGTTTAGAACATTGAAAAGTCGAAATAAATTATAGTATCCGATAAATGATGATTAATAATATTAAATATTTTGCTTTTTATACAATATTTGAACGAAAAATTAAAATGAAAATTTATAAATTTGTCCACATAAATAATTTTGAAACCCTGAATGATAAATCATAAATGTGAAATATTATACTAAATGATAATGAAATGCAGATATATTGTATTTTGAAATGATTGTGAATAGAAGACCAATTGTCTGAAATTATTGAAATATGTATTGAAATTATTTTTGTTGTGATGATCTGATGTTTTTTACAATTTTGATGATGATACAGGGTGTTATGAAATTTATGTAACATGTATTTGTTCATGTTCTAAATTTTGGAGAATGGATTAAATTTTGTTATTTGAACAGTGAAAATGAATGTTATTTGAACAGTGAATGGAAATGTAATTATTTCTTTATTTAAATTTTGTAATTGATGTCTCCATTGAGTTTGAGGAAATTTCACAATTTATGTATTGCTGACTGTATAATAAGATGTTAACAAATTTCATTTTTATATTGATTATATACTAAGAAATATTTTCATGTGTATTAGTTTGTATTGGTATCCTAATAAAAATTTTCTTTTTAGTTTATAAGCATTTTAAGATAACAGGTACAGCGTGGACATTAACATCGAAATAATTATCAGGTGAATCTCAAAATCAACAACAAGTGAACGCCATGAAGAGTGTTAAGAACATTTGGGTGATTTTTGAACTGGTGTGACTCATTAATTGACTATCAACGCCAATATCTATGCTGATATCTATACAAATGCCAATGCCAATATCTATGTTGATGTCTACGCTGATGCCTGCGCCGATGCCAATGCCTGCGCCAATGTTGATGACAATGCCTACGACAATGCCAATGCCGACACCAATGCATACGCCAATGACAATGCCAACGCCTATTGCTGACCATGTAACTCAAACTTCAAAACTACCACATTACCTGGAGGTAATTGCCATCCATGTTCACGTTCGCAACTTTGAATTCAGAATAACAGTCACAGTATCATGAAAGAATTGATTCAAAAAATCCTCTCCTAAATTATTCCTGTATGCAGAACTCTAAACCTTGAAAGCTGAAAATATCAAAAAACCAAACCTTACCTAAATTAATCCTCAACTAAGTTAATCCTGTATGCAGCGTCTATCTCTTTTCCAAAAAACAAATTACATTGTCATTTCAAGCCTGAAATGTACATTGTATAATTATATGATACAAAATTTACGTGACTCTGTATTGAGTTTGGTATGCAGCCGTCTACTACAAGCATGAGGCAATGCTAACTGAGATGTCACCTGTATCGAGTTTGGTATGCATCAGTCGACTACAAGTATCAGCCCAACACTGATGTCATCACACTGGAGTCACACTTAACTGAAATTCATACTGAGTGCCTTGACAGACTGTTTTCCAAAATTTGCATCAATAAAATCAATTGCATCGATAAAATCAATCGCATCAATAGTGAAAGAAAAAAACATTTTTTGATTTATTGAAATTTTATGTGGAAATTAAATGTAACAATTCATCAATTCATAAAAAAATTTTTTTTGTTCAACATACTAAATTTTCATGCAATAAAAAATTGAATTTTTCTATCTATTAAATTTATGTGCAATTTCAAAAACTATTCTTTATATATATTAAACTCTCCATTGAGATATTTTCCTTAAATTATAAAGCTAAATCAAAAGTAATTTTGATATTCTATATTTTGAAATATTGTTTGGAAATATATAACAAATGCTGTTGATGAATTTTTATGATAATTTTCAATTATAGTTGACATGTAATATTTTTATAGAAAAAATTGTTACTGTTCTCGAATTTAATTTCAACAATTTCCATTTGTTTCAATGTAATTTTTTTTCTTTAAATTCTCAAACAGTAAAATTTTTTATGTCAAGAGGGGGGTATTTGTAATATTACATTTTTTTCGATTAAAATTGAATCTTAATTCAACATCTATAAAACTTGATAGTAAATATCAGAGATGCGATATCAGATAATCGATATGCGGACAACTTTTAACAGAGAATTTATCATAAATAATTGTGTTGCACATTCCATGGTATCACCGAAACTGAGTTAACAGATTTAACAGATAAATATATCATTATAAATAAAGAGGATATATAAATTTAAAATAACAGTTTCAAAATAAAGTTTTATTGAGAACAAATGTAAAATGTAAATTCTAAACTTGTAATTTATATTTTTTTGGAATTTAATATCGGTGACATGTTCATAACGTTATCACTGGTTTGAGGTGTGGCTTTGCTCTGGACTTGTTAGGTCCTCTCTCAAAAATGGTGGCTGGCTATGTGTTCTAATTTTGTGCTCTCTGAATATTTTTCTGTTTAATTGAAATTTATAATATTTTAATTTGAGTTTTGAACAGTTTTATGGTGTTCTAAGTTTGTATAATTTGATTTGTGTTTTTACAAGCCTATAGCCATTGTTTTTCAACTATATAAATGGATAAGTATTTAGCTTGTAATGATGCTAGATGTTTAAGTGTGTAAGGTATTGTTTTGTGGATTTGTGTTGTATATTGCCAAAATTATTATGACAATTATAAGTTGATTTGCTCTGAAAACTGGATTTCTTATTCATAAGCAATAGATCCATTCATAATTTATCAAGAATCTACCATTTTGGAGCCAATAACTTCCTTTAGGTTAATAGGTGAGAAATGCTATCCAACCTATTTAGGATAAATTGGTAGCACGGCATGATGCAAAGAAATCTATGAAGAAACATTTATATTAATTGTATTATAATTATGACCATATGATAAGCAAACAGTAAAATATGCTAAATAATTATTATAATATTGTAAATTGAACGATTATTTATTTGAAACATAAATGATTCAAAAATTAATCACAATTCAGCTGATAGCAATATCATATTTTTCAAAATAAAAGTAGGCCACTAAAATAAAGTAGGTACCTGAAATAAATTATGTCATCTCATGATGATAACACAGAAATTATTATTCATTTGTATTTATTCTTTTTTGAATAAGGATTCATTTGTCCTTCAACTATGTTTTTTTATTTTAGATGCTGATAAAGTAGGCCCAAATTTTCAATTAGCATAGAAACTATCATAGTATACTAGGAATAAAACCAAATTTGTTATTTTATTTTTGGTCAAATAAACTGATCAATATAGAAAAAAGTATTGGAAATGCATGTAAAACAAAAAGGTTTCTTCAAATTAATTAATAGACTAAAAATGTTTGACTCACCTGTGAAATGGTATTTCATTTCCTTTAACATGCCCATTCTTGCATCCAAATGCAACACAATACATCACCATTTTTCGGTCATATTTTTATTCAATTCTATGCATTTTAGAACAAATACATCACAATATTTAAGAGAAAAGGTTGTGATCTAATACTGATAGCCCCAATACTCATTCAAATCCATTTTTCAACTTTAAAAATGAAAAATCGTACTCAAGAGCTGCAACAACCTGCTTAAATGTATGAGTACGAGAGAGAAGGGAATCCCACACGGTATGCCTGTCTCACTCACTCCGCCTTACACACTTTTAGCTGTAGCTTAGCATTGGACAGCCCATTCCAGTTAGTATAGAGTTCACTGCCAGCACGTTGTTTTGCTGGGGAGGGAGTGGTGTGAACTGGTTTGTTTGAGAGGGAAGTGTAGGATGTCAATGACTCCCCACTACGTGCCCCTACTACAGCACTAATCCAGCTCAGACAGAAATCGTCATTGCGTAAACAAGCGCTTTCTACCGGTATACGTTTATACTGCACATTAGGCGAAAAAATAACCGGTAAGAATGTTCTCTCTGATTCCTTCTACTTTGTGGAGAGGAGCAAAATTGCTAAGTTTGCGTCATGTAGACGGGAGATCGGTGTAAATTTCTGAGGTTTGAGGGAGGAGGAGGAGTTGGAGGAATAGGTGGAGGAGTAGTTGGAGGAGGTGGCGAAGGAGGAGTAGGTGGTTGTGGATGAGAAGGTGGTCGAGGAGGATGAGGAAGAGGAGGAGTGGAAGGAGGAGGATGATGAGGTGGTGGAGTAGTTGAAGAGGAGGAGGAATAGTTGGAGGAGGAGGAAGAGTAAAGAGCGGAGGAGTAGGTGGGTGAGGTGGAGGAGTAGGTGGTGGATGAAGAGGAGTAGGTGGTGGAGTTGTGGAGGAAGAGGAATAGTTGGATGAGGAGGAAGAGTATGGTGTGGAGGAGGTGGAAGTTTAGAGTTAGGTGGAGTAGTGGGAGTAGGTGGTGGAGAAGGAGGAGTAATTGGCGGAGGAGGAGGAGGAATAGTTGGTGGGCTGGTGGGTTGAGGAGGTGGAGGAGGAGGCTTGAGTTACTATTAATCTCAAGTTTATAAACACTTCAAAGACTTCGTATAGAATTTATTTATGGTTTAGTTTATAATACAGGTTTGTGTTAAGTTGGTGTCGTGTGAACAGAGGTTTGAGCAAACTTGGCTCATATCCAGATTTGAGTAAACCTGGCTTTGAGCCAAGTTTGCGCAAATATCGTTGTCGTGTAGACCCGGCAATAGACCAGTTATAGAATAGACACGCTAGGAAGTCCAGCCTCTGAAGCCAAAATCTACTGCCATATCGCCAAATCGTGACGTCATCATCGGACAGAAAACTTTGAGATTGTGTCTATTTCAGAAGGATATGAATTATTATTTATTAAAATGGTAAACTCCCGCTGCGCTCCCGCTGAAATAGACACAATCTGCTATGGAAAACAATGTAAACAAACTTTACAGGAAAGTTTTCTATCTGATGCTGACGTCACGATTTGGAAAAATGGCAGTAGATGTTGGCTTCATCGACTTTCAGTATGAATATACATTGGGTCGTGTCTATTCTATAACTGGTCTAAGGTTGAAGCATGCAAAAGTAAAATGACGATTGTGTCGAAACCTGTAAACAGATAACCTAACCTGCGGTTACATGTAATGTGTTATTTTTTAGAATTTATTTATTTTTAAAATGTGCGTGCTATATTATTATGAATATTTACTAATGGAGAAGCTCAAAGAAGGATTAGTTCTATTTGAAAAGCCATTAGCCTCTAAAAGTGAGATTAACCCAAATTTTAAAAGTGTAGTGGATGACAAGTGTCCAGACAAAACTCAGAACTCAAACAAATATCTGACTATGTTGATAATTTCAACGAACTATAAAGAGTGCTATAAAATAAGTAGTCAATTAAGCTATCAACGTTGTAAAAAAAATTTTAGTCCACGTAAAAGTATAATATTGTATCACAAGGATGATTACAGGCTAGAGTATAAGGTGAGATTTTTAAATTTAACCTACCGTACTACTCAAATTAGAAATAGATTTTAGTCTTACATTTTTTTAAATAACCTACAGCCTAAGGTGCACACTATCCATGATAAGCATTAATAATAAAAATGTTTTTATTAACTCAGGAGCTTTTAAAAACAGAGTTTCGTCATACGCTTATTTAGAGTTGATAGCCTACAATATTAATAGTTCTATTCAATATAACGTAAATATTTTCACAGCTTATTTGTTCTACTGCGGAATCAGTCCAGATCATAATTAAATGTAATTATAACAGAAAAAAACAACATAATAATTATCTATTCATGATTAAGACAAAACCAATTTATAACATATCACAGTCAGGTCAAACAGAGATAAAACAAGAATCAAACACAGTCAGGTCAAATCACAAAAACGTAGCATAAAAAATATAATTTATACATCAATATAGCCTCCAGATAAAAATTCATTTATTAAATAAAATAGATTTCTTTCAAACGACTGATGCAATTTAATCTTGAACACTTTTAATAAAGCATCTCGCACATTAATAGGTAGTTTGTTGAAACATTTTTTAGTACAAGAAAGCCAGTGGTCCTGAGTCTTTCCAAGTCTGCATCTAGGAACATTAATATCATGACTGGTTCTAACATTAAATCTGTGAAGTGAACCTCTTTCATTATGTTGTAACAGACTTCTCTTGACATTTATTGAGGCTGATAAAATATACAGAGCTAAGTTAACAATTTCAACTCAACAAATAAAGGACAACATACATGTATACATTTTTGCAAATAAATAAACAAAACATGTTTCCCTGGGAGGCTTACCTTGCATATGGCTCGTTTTTGGCACAAGAAGAGTACCATATATGTACTATGTCATTTACTGAGGGAGCATGTCCCCATAATTTGATACTAGGCCTATATTCTATATGACATTGGAACAAGGCCAAGTAAACAGTTCTCAGTTTATCCAACGAAATCGTATTTCTTAAGCTGCGTTTACACCAAAGTTATCAACAAAATGTTAATAACTTAATCCTTATAGATTCTATTGGATTGAACATAACTTATCATACACATGATGAACATTTTTGTCAAGTTCCTTTCAATCTAATAGAATCTATAAGAATTAAGTTATTAACATTTTGTTAATAACTTTGGTGTAAACGCAGCTTTAACCTTCGTATGACTCTTGACAGCTTAGTACAGACATTACTCACATGTACCTGCCAATCCAATTTGGAGTCCAAATAAATGCCAAGAAGCTTCACTGCAGCCATATCATTTCTGATACCTACCACCTCTTAAACAACAGACAATCATTTGAGTTTTTTCGGCATTCATCAGCAGCCATACTGAAAGCTTCAGCTTCAATCTGTTGCAACATGTGAAGATCAGCATGGGATGTGACGAGAGTTGTGTCATCTGCAAAGAGTTGTAGAGTAGAGCTCGACAAGGAACATTTGTAGACAGGTATCATGCACAAGGAGCATAAATTGGCCTAAGACAGATCCTTGGGGTACATCAAACTCAACCGCTCTGGTTCTGAATGTTTTGCTGTTTACATACAGTTTTCTACCCCTAAGATAAGATTCCAGCAGCTTCAGTGATTCATCCTTAATTCCATATCTCTTGAGTTTGGCTAGCAAGACACAATGTGATAAACAGTCAAACGCTTTTTTAAGATCACACAGAGTTAACTGAATGTAAATGTATTCCTTATTCTCAAAAGATGAAAATATACACTATCTTCGATAAACATATTTCTTGATTTTCCTCTTCGAAATCCATATTGACTATTAGACAATGAGTTATTAGATTCAAAATAGACTACCAGCTGCAGAAACAAAATGTACTGAGGAAGTTTTGAAAATATAGGAACTATACTGAAATATAGGACCTATATATAGGTCTGAAGTTCTCAACTGAGAATTTGTCACCTTTTTTGTGCCCTCGAATTATTTTTGATATTTTCAGACAATCTTAGTACCTATTGACCTTCCTTTATACATTGATTAAATAAAGTTGTAAGTGGTTCAACAATAGAATGAATGACAAGCCTTATCATTGTCTTAAAAATACGTTGAGTGATATTTGTTTTATCTTGAATAAGAGAAACTTGTAACTTTCAAACAATTGTCTGTCATCTTTGCAACCAATATTCTGCACAGAACCCAAAAACAATATTTTTTTCAATACAACACTGAACACTGTAGTTTTAAGTATTTACTAAAGCGACAAATTAAAAATAATATTAACTAGTAAACTAATATTCTAACTTATTTCTCATTCATCTATTCAAGATGCAATATTCCTTAAGGGTCGTGTCGTTTACAATAATCAATATTACTTGAATTCAAATTTTGTATAAAATTAATTCATTTTGCAAACTTGAAGTAAAGTTTATAAGAACTGAAACTTAAATTCTCTATATCAATGTAGACAATTCTTCAAGTATTTAGATACTGATAATGTTTGATTTTGGATTCAGCTTGGATTTTGAAGGTACAATCCAACTTAGGGCTAATAAGATAAAAATAGTTGCCGCTCAATGTAGAATGTAAAAAACCTAGATAGGAAAGTAAGAAGGAATCTTTAAAAATTTTCAATTTATAATTACATACTTTTGAGGTTAAAATACTTGGAATCTATTTAACTTGACTTCAAGTTAACTATCCTACATCAATCATACTTGAAAATAATCAAAATCTTCGAGTGAATTCCATATAAACATATGAAAGACACCCGGGGTGACGCGTAACCTAAAGTGATTTTTTTCACCCACTTCTGACTGACTTACAGCTTTTACAGGAAGTTAATAGTCTAGTTATTACAGAAAATTCTTGATCTACAAATTTACTAAAGGGATTCGCGTAACCCCTGTGAACCAATGCGATGTACCAATGTAATCATACTCTGAAATTAATCTTACTTCTCTAAAACTTGATGATTGTGTCATAATATCAATACGGTTATATCAGAGTAATGTAATTTGTGATTTTTGATTGCAGAAAATATCAAGCGATCTGTGGTTCCTCGATATGGCTCTGGAAAAGCACCCCTGGCGGTTACTAGCCTTCCTCAATTCTGAAATGAACAATTCGGGAAAACCCCCTTCAATTGCTGGAACTTCATTTGCTCGCTATCTACAGCTGAATAGTATTGTTGAAGTTTATCTCGATAATATTGGTTCACATGATAAGCTTGTTGTTTTACCAGCCGAGGTAAGATTTTAGACGAAAATGCTAAATGCTTATTTTCTTTGTACCACGTTATTAGCTATAGTGGTATTCACTTCAAATCGTCATAATTGGATGAATGAAAAGCATTGTTTTTGCTGAAAATTTGAAGTGAATCTCACTAGAGAAGCGGACATCTAATACCGTACTTAATTTAGTAATTGTCAAATATTTTTTTCAATAAATTATGAAGATTCAGAATGTTTATTGACTGAAAATGAATTACTTTCTGCAGGCTACGTACAATGTAAGCAATCGGTCTACTACTGTCACAATGAATCCTACTCACTGTTTGAAGTAGTGAGGATTTGGAAAACAGCAAAATATTTTTTTTGTGTACTTGTGCTAGTCTTTTTCATTCAACAGCAAAATATTTGGCTTCTCCAATATAGGCCTATGGCTATTGTTATAATTCTTGTAACAAAAATATTTTTTTTTACAAAATAGAAAATCAACGATGATGAAATTTCGAAGAAGCATTGTAAAACAATAAAAAAATTCCCTGAAATATGTATCATTTGAAGTACTATGTATCAATACTATTACTAGTTTTTTACAAACAATTATCATTCTTGGATGATTGAGAGAGAATCATCATGCGACCCTTAAACTATTATAGAGTTTATCAAAAAGTACTTTGATAATTTAAAAAAATGTTCAATAAATATATAAACGCTGTAATTCGTGATTTTTCGAAAGAAAACACAATTTTTTATTTGGTATTTGTATTATCAAGGAATTTCAATAAAAACTAGAGGTGTTTGCCTTTGTTATTATTATTATTATTAATAACACCAAATAAATAAAGTATAAGCGTGGTCATGAGTTATTCAGGTAAATGATCTTTGTATACTCACTTCATAACTAATTGTTTTTGTATTTTTTCCTTATTTATTTATTTACAAAAAATACATACATACAGGTATGGGAACAACAGTCATTATAGCCCAAAACTGTTCCCGATTCAACATCACAAAGTTCTTAATAATTATCAAGAAAAAAAGTTAATGAAAAATTGAAAATGATTAAAAATAAGAAATAAACCAATAGGAAATATTAAGAATATGAATAAAAATAAGTACCTACTAATTTAACAATTTACTTCAGGGCTACTTTTAATATAAATCTGAGTACCTTTCCTCTATCTATCTTTCTCGACGAAATAATTTAAAAGGATACTCAGATTACACATTACAAATAACATTACTCACATTACAAATAATATCAACATATCGTCATTTAAAAGCCAAAACGTAACCTTCCTAACCTTTCCTTCTGCCTTTAAAACCTAATTGAACAGAACCTTTTAGGTTATGTTTGTACACTAGACAAATTGAAATTTCGCAGTATTAGGGCACTCCCTGTAATAGATTGGTTTGCTTTGCAGCTTTTCAGATGCAAGTCAATTAAGGTGCTCTCGTTGATGAACAACTGCCTGACCACGCTGCCAGCCGACATCGGCCGAATGGAGAACCTCGAGCACTTGGTGCTCACCGACAACAAGCTCACTGTCAAATCCATTCCCCACACACTCCGGTTTTGCCCCAAGTTGACTCATCTATTCCTAGATAAAAATCATTTAGATGCCTTACCTGGAATGCTGCTAGATATGAAACAATTGCTGGTTGTTAGGAGACATGGCAATAGTAATTATTTCAAGTCCACGTTCATTTGGTACCATACGGATGTTAATGACAGGTATTATTTCCTACTTAATCATTCTAGGGCTCCCTATTTTTTATACTGAGGCCCGGTTGCACAAAAGCCGGTTACATTTTAACCGTGATTAATTCCACGAGTACCAATCACATGAGGCCTTTTTGTTAAGACGGCTTTTCTGATTGGTTCTCGCGGAATTAATCACGATTCAATCAATCAATAAATTATCAATAATTTTATTCAATTCACTACAATATACAAAAAAGAAATCAAAATACAAAAAATCACAATCAAAAATAAATTCCTAATAAAATATAAAAACAGGCTTCATGGTTGGGGTGTGCTGAAAAAAAGAAAAGAGGAAAAATACCTAGCCAACTATGGTTTCCCATGTAATAGGCAGGTAGAGGGTATAGAAGTAAAGAATGAAGGTGAAGAGGATAAGAAAAGAGATGTATTGGAGAAGAAGGTAGGAGAAAGAGAGAAAAATATGAGCAAAAATTGTAAGCGAGTTCTCTTTTAACAAATTATCTAAAAGAAATGGCCTTTCAAACAGAAATTAGACCAGAAATCTCGAGATTCATACGTCGGAAAGAAAAAGTTACTGTAGGTCCAGGTTTTTAAGTCTAGTTTAGTTTTTCTAATAATCTTAGAGTCTATTAGGAATAAGGTTTATTATTTTAGTGTTATTATTATGATTAAAATTTAACCGGCTTTTGTGCAACCGGCACTGAGATAGTTTGTTGATGAATTATTGGAGGTTTGTTGGTTTGTTGTTGGCACCAGACTATAGTCAAGACTAGGCAAAAATAATATTTGGAAATAACTCATAATAAATAATAATTAATGGTTGTGCGCTGGAAATATTAGCAAATCACGGTTTACATACATTTTTATTCAACTTATGCAGCCAAAATATGTATAAAATACAGTATTCTTACTTTATTCAATCAATCAATTTTATTTTATTCAACCTTTAATTTTACTACTTGATAGTCATATCATGTCTATAAACTGTTATGATTGATAATCTATTCAATATCTACATTTGAATCTTTATCGACTTTTGTGCACGTTGTCGGTTTTGTTATTATTTTATGGCCAGTTTGATTCATGACTGATTTCGCTGTAAAAATGTATAAGAAATACTGCAATCAAACCTTGTATTGCTGAGTCCTGAATTGCTGAAATACAGGAAACTTCCCACACATTGGACGTTTTATGTAATGATTATAACTAGACGGATATATATATATTTTTTTCTTGTATGATCAAAAAGGCCTTTTCCTATATTAAAGAACCAATACAATTCTATGATATTTATGGGCTTCCTGATTCTTGAACTATTTGTATCTTACAGACCAGTAAATTTTCTTCAGGAGCAATGAATTGGTCGTTTTTGTATTTTATTATTAAGCAAATTAAAATAATTTATTATACAATTTATCAATTTTTGTAAATTTAGTTTTCAAATTATAGAATAGTGCGAAACTTTATTCAATTTATTGTAAGAAAAAACAATGTTTTCGTTCACTTAGTACAGAATTAGGCTACTTCCCGAACTCAATTTATTACACATTTCAATTTTTTAGGCACTTCATAACTTTAAAATTTTAGAATTATTCATTTATTATTTTACAAACACTATTCAATCACAATTTATAACTTAATGATATTAACGATTATAACTTTAAGACTTAATAATATTCATGAATTTATTATACTGTCGATTCCACTATACTAAATATTCCAATAACAGAGGCATATTTACTGATCAGAGCAGGGCTACGGAATCAGATTAAAGTTAATGTTTTCCCAGACGAACCCAAGATTGAAACTTGGTCGTTAGAAAGACGAATCGCTCGGAGTGCGAGGATGAAAGAGTATTGGACGCGAAAGCGGGAGACCAACGTAAATAATAATAATAATGTTTAATGGTAAATTACTGTGGCCCTTAGTTGGCCTATACGAACTAAAAAAAAAAATAGAATATTTGACCGAGCGAAGTGAGGTCTAAGATTCAAGTCGACGGTTTGGCATTATCTTTATTTATTTAATGTTTATATGTTTTTATGTTGCGCATTTACGGCGAAACGCGGTAATAGATTTTCATGAAATTTGACAGGTATGTTCCTTTTTAAATTGCGCGTCGACGTATATACAAGGTTTTTGGAAATTTTGCATTTCAAGGATAATATAAAAGGAAAAAGGAGCCTCCTTCATACGTCAATATTACCGTAAAAATCAGACAATAGAATTATTCATCATAAATCAGCTGTCTAGTGGACTATAATACTACCCGTTCAAAAACATTGAACATCATGAAAATTTATCTCTCCATCAACGTTAGTAGACAGTTGACTATAATACTACCCGTTCAAAAACATCGAACATCTTGAAAATTGTATCTTTCCATCAACGTTGTAGACAGTTGAAGCCAGACCTGATAACAGCGCTCACACTCACATTCCGGGACGACACGTCACGGTACGATAGGACAGAAAGCTCTATATTTATTTATGATTTTTCTAGACATTTTAAATTATTTATTAATTTTTGAGATAAAAAGGTCAATAAACAGGTCAATGTAACTTACTGAGCGCGAGGTCTACTGTTCACAGATCTACTAGTTTAAATCACAGGACCATAGTTCTTTGTTGGTTTAACATGGTTGGACAAATCATGGTCTTGATTAAAAATATTCTGTACTGTTGAGTGGGATTGACAATATCACTTTAACTTAATTATGGAGAGTCTTCACAACATCTTAATTTGTTGCTAAAGCTTTACCAATATTTTGAAAAAGAAAAGATTCACCGGGTTCAAAAAAATCATAATTACCAAAATTCATAATTTCAAAAAAAGTACTTTATTTGAAATGATTAAACTTCATACCAATGGAAAGAGAAGATTACATTGAGCCCCTATTACATGACTAGGCAGCCAGGCAACCAGGTAACACAGTCAGCCGGGCAGGCAGTCGCTGACTACATAACCGGGCTCTATTTTAAGACTAGGGCAGCCATCCTGGCAGCCACATTTTGGCTGCTGGTTGGATGCCACACTGGTAATCGAAATAGCCCAGTAATTGTGGCTGCCCAATTCTCAAAAATGCCCGGTGATGGAGTGAGTGACTGCCTGCTTGCTCAGCTGACTGTGTGACCTGGATGCCTGCGCTTCCTGGCTGTCTAGTCTTGAAGGAGCCCAAGGCATTTATTTAAAAAGACTGGAATTTTCTTTTCATTGGTGTAAAGTTTATCCAGTTCGAATGCATACTTTTGATAATTATGATTTTTTTAAATCCGATAAATCTTTTGTAGTAACCCTGTAGAATGTTGATCAAGTGGATTTACAGTTTACTTAATCAAATATGCAATTTTTTCAGAGTATTGAAAGTGAGCAATGAGAAATGTAGACGGAATGTCCAGACGATCTTCCAGCCCGAAACTTTGGAGATGCTTGCTATTCAATCAATTATTGCATCAAAAGAAAACTTCTTCAGGCCGGGCTTCCTGCCCGAAGTCATGCAAGAGCAGATCTCTCGTTTGTACATGCAGTTCAATGTTTGCGGCTACTGTAATACAGCTAAACCAAAATGTGAACAAGGTACCGTAGCCTACATTGTTTTTTATATTTTCTTTTTTTCTTGTTATCCATCTTTGGAAAAATCTGTAGAATAGCTCTCCAAACTTTCTTATTAACGACGATGGCCATTACCATACATAGCTTAATAGTCACTACAAATCAAAATTGTTATTGCTGAAAACATTGAACAATGTTATAACAACCTCAATACAAAACAAGGCAAAGTAGGAAACATTATAAATGTGTTTACACTGGAAACACATATCTCTTGAACTAAACTCACACATTAGACAAAAACTTGATTACACAAATTGACTCTAATTGCTCAGTGTAAAATCTGTGCTCAAATAACCCTCAAAACAATAGATACACTTTTCATTGAGAATGAGATTTCTTCATGAAATGCTCTAAATGATTTCCCCTAGACATATAAGTGTAATTTGTTTCTAATTATCTAATTCTACTGTTAATATTTGTTCACTAGAAGTAATAATTAATTTTGGAAAAAACTTGAATATGGCTTGAAAGCTGAAACTATTTGTGTTCATATTGTCACAAAGTAAAATTGTGACGGGAAAATGTTGCTAAATAATAATTATTATTAATAATATTAAAAGAATCTCGGCTATCAGTAAGATGGCTGACCGCGGTTATAAGGAGGGTATCGATGGCGCAACATCTTCCGCACATCGAGAGGATTCTTACTGCCTCTGGCGGCGACTGATCTCCATCAGAGGGGAGAGTATTTAAACGCCCCTGATTATAGCATTCCGCTCCCAACCTTCCTCCTCCTTGTACAGCGGCCCGTTGGCTGCCGTCCGTCCCTCCTGTACAGCAGCCCGTTGGCTGCCCAACGTCCCCATCCGTCCTCAGCGAGTACAGCGGCTCATTAGCTGTCGTCCCCTCCCTCCTGGCACAGCGGTCCGCTTGCTGCCGTCCATCCTCTCCGGGCACAGCGGGCCGTTGCTGCCGTCCCTTCCATCCATCCTCTCTGGGCACAGCAGATCGTTGGATGCCGTCCCTTACATCCATCCTCTCAGGGCACAGCGGCTCGTTAGCTGCCGTCCCCTCCCTCCTGGCACAGCAGACCGCTTGCTGCCGTCCATCCTCTCTGGGCACAGCGGCCCATTGCTGCCGTCCCTTCCATCCATCCTCTCTGGGCACAGCGGATCGTTGGCTGCCATCCCTTACATCCATTCTCTCAGGGCACAGTGGCCCGTTGTCTGCCGTCCCTGCCATCCATCCTCTCCAGGTACAGCGGCTCGTTGGCTGCCATCCCTTCCCTCCTGGCACAGTGGTCCCCTTGCTACTGTCCATCCTCTCCGGGCACAGCGGCCCATTGGCTGCCGTCCCTTCCATCCATCCTCTCTGGGCACAGTGGCCCGTTGGCTGCTGTCCCTTCCATCCATCCTCTCAGGGCACAGCAGCTCTTTGGCTGTCATCCCTTCCCTCCTGGCACAGCAGCCCGCTTGCTGCTGTCCATCCTCTCAGGGCACAGCGGCCCATTGGCTGCCATCCCTTCCATCCATCCTCTCAGGGCACAGCGGCCCGTTGGCTGCCATCCCTTCCATCCATCCATTCTGGGCACAGCGGCCCGTTGGCTGCCGTCCCTTCCATCCATCCTCTCCGGGAACAGCGGCCCATTGGCTGCTGTCCTTTCCAACCATCCTCTCAGGGCACAGCAGCCCATTGGCTGCCGTCCCTTCCATCCATCCTCTCAGGGCACAGTGGCTCATTGACTGCCATCCGTTCCATCCATCCTCTCCAGGCACAGCGGCCCGTTAGCTTCCGTCCCTTCTGTCCATCCTCTCAGGGCACAGCGGCCAGCCACCTCTCTGGCAGTGGCTGATCTCCATCCCCTCTACTTTGGGAGAGTATTTAAACGCCGGTTGAGCCCCTGACCATAGCATTCTGTTCCCAACCTTCCTCCTTCTTGTCCGATGGCTGCCATACATCCCTGTCCTCCACTCCTGGTACAGTGGCCCGTCGGCTGCCGTCTGTCCCTCCTGTAGAGTGGCCTGTTGGCTGCCGTACGTCCCCGTCCGTCCTCACCAGGTACAGTGGCTCATTGGCTGCTGTCCCTTCCCACCTGGCACAGTAGCCCGCTTGCTGCCGGCCATCCCCATCCATCCTCTCCAGGTACAGCGGCTCGTTAGCTGTTGTCCCTTCCCTCCTGGCACAGCGGCCCGCTTATTGCTGTCCATCCTTTCCTGGCACAGCAGCCCATTGGCTGCCCTCCCTTTCATCCATTCTCTCCGGGCACAGTGGCCCATGGGCTACCGTCCCTTCCGTCCATCCTCTCTGGGCACAGCGGCCCATTGGCTGCCTTCCCCCCTGTCCATCCTCTCCGGGCACATTTATTTATTTATTTATCAATAATCATTACATTACATCAATTTTGGGAATAATCCCATTTGACAGATAACTTGTCAGTACTAATACTAATACTATATATACATACAATCAAAATAATAAAATATTTATTCAGGTATCAAGTGTCAAGTATCATTAAGGATGGTAATGATATTTATTATATATAAAAAAATCAATTTTCTTGTGAATAAAATTCTGAGATTGCGTATAGGCTTTTCTCTAATAACAATTTTTTGACTGCCTGTTTGAATAAAATGACTGATTCAATGTTTCGAATGTCTGTTGGCAGCCTATTATAGAGTCTCATTCCAGAATAAAATGGAGTTTTTTCAAAAGCTACATTTCTATGGATTGGAAATGCAATAATATTTCTATTTCGAGTATTATATTTATGATTATCTGTACAAAATTGGAACTTATTGATATTTACTTTAACAAAAACTAGTAGCTGGTAAATGTAAATGGAAGGAAGTGTGAGTATGTTAAGGTCTTTGAAAAATGCTTTACATGAGTCCCTTGATCTCAGTCTACAGATAACTCTCAATATCTTTTTCTGCATGATGAAGATTCTACGGCTGTCTACAGAATTACCCCAAAATATTGTGCTGTAGCTCAAGTGGGAATACACATATGCATAATAGACGGTCAATAATGTGTTTCTGTCGAGTGAGTTGGAAAGAATTGAAATTACAAAATAGGCTTGATTCAATTTTTTCATTAAGCTCTTAATGTGCTCCTTCCAGGAAAAATTCTGGTCGATTACAAGTCCCAAGAATTTAGTTGAGGAGGAGAGTATTAAGCTATTTCTAATGGTTGGAAGGTGAGTCTCGTCTATCCTCGATTGATTGCGTATGGAACGAAATTGTATAAGGTGTGATTTATTGCAATTTAAGGAAAGTCCATTCACTTTAAACCACTCGTTTATTTCTAAAAGTGTATTCTTCAATTGAGTTACCAATGTGATCTGATCATCGTTTGATGCTATACAAGTTGTGTCATCCGCATACATAATTAACTTTGAATTGGTTGTTGCCTTAGGTAAATCATTAATGTACAACAAAAAGAGCAAAGGTCCGAGGACAGATCCTTGTGGTACTCCATTTGGGACCCTGGTAAATGAAGAACATTTTGCAGAAGATGGATCTCTCACACATTGCTTCCTGTCGGAAAGATAGGAGCGGAGCCATCTTAGAGCTGTGCCTGTTATTCTATAAAAGCTAAAAGCTCAATTTTTCTAGCAGGATTTCATGATTGACACAGTCAAAAGCTTTTGAAAGATCGCAGAATATGCCAGCAGCATGCCGCGATCGATCAATTGCAAGTGACATATATTTGACAAAATCATAGATTGCTCCAGAAATGTCCTTTTTTTACGAAATCCAAACTGGTCTTCAACCAATAATCCATTATTCTCTAAATGAGCAGTCAACCTAGACACAACCGCCATCTCATATATCTGTGAGAATACAGACAGTATTGCAACTGGTCTATAATTACTCAGATCATTGGGATCTCCTTTTTTAAGAAAGTGTAACACATTACTGTATTTTAAAATGTCAGGGAACACACCATGCTTAAAAGATTGATTAATTAGAAAAGTTAAAGGTTTAATCATTTGGAAAGCACATTTTTTTAAAAGGAAAGGGGGAAAATCATCCCAGCCAGGTGCTCTGGATGCCTTCATTCTCTTTATTAAGGTAATTATCTCATGTTCTGTCACCTGAGCAAATGAAACTAAAATGCTGTTTGTTTTTTGTTGTCTATTACAGTACTCAAAAGCAGTTTCCATGTCTGTACTTAACTTCAATGTGTCGCAGATGTTTGAAAAAAAATGATTGAATGAATTTAATGTAGATTCAATTGGAGCATCATTGAATACCCTTGACAATTCCAACTCTTTCCCTCCCTCATTTGTCTCTTGTTTAACTATTTTCCAAGCCATTTTTGTTTTGTTATCAGCCTGACGTATTCTGTTACTGTTGTATAATATTTTAGCCTGTCTAATGCACCTATTTAGAATTTTCTTGTACTGTCTCACATATGCTCTAAGTTCAGGACAATCAAGTAATCTTGATTGAGAGTGTAATTGGGGCACAGTGGCCCCATTGGCTGCCGTCCCTTCTGTTCATCCTCTTAGGGCACAGCGACCCATTGGCTGCTGTCCCTTCCATCCATCCACTCCGGGCACAGCAGCCTGCTTGCTGCCGTCCATCCCCCTCTGTCCTCTCCAGGTACAGCAGCTTGTTGGCTGCCATCCCTTCCCTCCTGGCACAGTGTCCTGCTTGCTGCTGTCCATCCTCCCCGGGCACAGTGGCCCATTGGCTGCCGTCCCTTCCGTCCATCCTCTCTGGGCACAGCGGCCCATTGGCTGCCTTCCCCCCTGTCCATCCTCTCCGGGCACAGTGGCCCCATTGGCTGCCGTCCCTTCTGTTCATCCTCTCAGGGCACAGCGACCCATTGGCTGCCATCCCTTCCATCCATCCTCTCTGGGCACAACGGATCGTTGGCTGCCGTCCCTTACATCCCTCCTCTCAGGGCACATCCCTCTCGTCCATCCACTCTGGGCACAGTGGCCCGTCGGCTGCCGCCCGTCCCTCCTGTACAGCAGCCTGTTGGCTGCCGTACATCCCCATCTTTCCTCTCCTGGTACAGCTGCTCGTTGTTTGCTGTCCCTTCTATCCATCCTTTCTGGGCACAGCGGTTCGTTGTCTGCACTCTCTTCCGTCCATCCTCTCCGTGGACAGCAGCCCAATGGCTGCTGACCTATCCAACCATCCTCTCAGGGCAAAGTGGCCTGTTAGCCGCCGTGCCTTCCATCCATCCTCTCAGGGCACATTGGCCCATTGGCTGCCATCCCATCCATCCATCATCTCAAGGCACAGTGGCCCGTTGGCTGCCATCCCATCCATCCATCCTCTCAGGGCACAGTGGCCCGTTGGCTGCTGTCCCTCCCATCCATCCTCTCTGGGCACAGTGGCCTGTTGGCTGCCATACATCCCTATCTGTACTCTCCAGGTACAGCGGCTCGTTGGCTGCCGTCCCTTCCTTCCTGGCACACCCACTTGCTACTGTCAATCCTCCCCGGGCACAGCGGCCGGTTGGCTGCCATCCCTGCCATCCATCCTCTCAGGGCAAACCAGCAAGCCGCCTCTCTGGCGGCAGCTGATCTCCATCCCCTCCACTTTGGGAGGGTATTTAAACACCAGACGAGCCCTATTCCACTCCCAACCTTCCTCCTCCTTGTAAAATGGTCCGTTGGCTGGAATGGATCTCTCTGGGCACAACAGCCCATCTGTTGGCTACCTCCCCTTCCAACATCCTCTCAGGGCACAGCGGCCCATTGGCTGGCATCCCTTCCAACCATCCTCTCAGGGCACAGCGGCTCTTGGCTGCCATCCCTTCCCTACTGGCACATAAGCCCGCTTGCTGCCATCCATCCTCCCGGGCACAGCAGCCCATCGGCTGCCGTCCCTTCCATTCATCCTCTCTGGGCACAGTGGCCTGTTGGCTGCCGTCCCTTCCATCCATCCTCCCGGGCACAGTGGCCCATTGGCTGCCATCCCTTCCGTCCATCCTCACTGGGCACAGCGGCCCGTTGGCTGCCGTCCCTTCCAACCAACCTCTCAGGGCACAGCGGCTTGTTGGCTGCTGTCCCTTCCCTCCTGGCACATTGGCCCACTTGCTGCCATCCATCCTCCCCGGGCACAGCAGCCCATTGGCTGCCGTCCAACCTCTCTGGGCACAGCGGCCTGTTGGCTGCCGTCCCTTCTGTCCATCCTCTCAGAGCACAGTGGCCCATTGGCTGCTGTCCCTTCCATCCATTCTCTTTGGGCACAGCAGCCTGTTGGCTGCCATCCCTCCATCCATCCTCTCCATGCACAGCGGCCCGTTGGCTTCCGTCCCTTCCAACCATCCTCTCAGGGCACAGCGGCCCGTTGGCTGCCGTAAATTTCATCCATCCTTTCAGGGCACAGTGGCCGGCCGCCTCTCTGTCGGTAGCTGATCTCCATCCCCTCTACTCCGGGAGGGTATTTAAACGCCAGACGAGCCCCATTCAGCTCCCAACCTTCCTCCTCCTTGTACAATGGCTTTTGGCTGGAGTGGATCTCTCTGGGCACAACGGCCTGCCTGTTGGCTGCCATCCCTTCCGTTCATCCTCTCCAGGCACGGCAGCCCATTGGCTGCCATCCATCCTCTCTGGGAATAGCGGCCTGTTGGCTGCCGTCCCTCCCAATCATCCTCTCAGGGCACAGCGGCTTGTTGGCTGCCTTCCCTTCCATCCATCAACTCAGGGCACAGCGGCCTGTTTTCTGCTGTCCCTTCCAACATCCTCTCAGGTCACAGTGGCCTGTCCCTTTCGTCCCATCCATCCATCCTCTCCGTGCACAGTGGCCCATTGGCTGCTGTCCCATCCATCATCCCCTCAGGGCAAAGCGGCCAATTGGCTACTATCCCTTCCATCCATTATCTTTGGGCACAGTGGCCTGTTGGCTGCCATCCCTTCCATCCATCCTCTCCATGCACAGCGGCCCATTGGCTTCCATCTCTTCCATCCATCCTCTCAGGGAACAGCAGCCCATTGGCTGCCATCCCTTTTGCCATCCTCTTAGGGCACAGCGGCCAGCCGCCTCTCTGGCGGCAGCTGATCTCCATCCCCTCTACTTCGGGAGGGTATTTAAATGCCAGATGAGCCCAATTCAGCTCCCAACCTTTCTCCTCCTTGTACAATGGCCCGTTGGCTGGAATGGATCTCTCTGGGCACAACGGCCTGCCTGTTGGCTGCTGTCCCTTCCGTCCATCCTCTCAGGGCACAGTGGCCTGTTGGCTGCCATCCCTTCTATCCATCCACTCAGGGCACAGCGGCCCGTTTGCTGCAGTCCCTTCCAACATTCTCTCAGGGCACAGCGGCCCCTCCCTTTTTTCCTTACCATCCATCCTCCCCATGCACAGTGGCCCATTGGCTGCCGTCCCTTCCAACCATCCTCTATGGGCACAGCGCCCATTGGCTGACATCCAGTCCGACCACCCTCTTTGGGTACAGCAGCCCGTTGGCTGCCGTCCCTACCCTCCCGGCACATCAGCTCGCTTGCTGCCATCCATCCTCATGGGCACAGCAGCCCATTGTCTGCCATCCCTTCCATTCATCCTCTCTGGGCACAGCGGCCCGTTAGCTGCCATCCCTTCCATCCATCCTCTCAGGGCACAGGGGCCGTTGGCTGCCGTCCATCCTCTCTCGGCACAGCGGCCTGTTGGCTGCCGTCCCTTCTGTCCATCCTTTCAGGGCACAGCGGACCATTGGCTGCTGTCCCTTCCATCCATTCTCTTTGGGCACAGCGGCCCATTGGCTGCCATCCCTTCCATCTATCATCTCCGTGCACAGCGGCCCGTTGGCTTCCATCCCTTCCATCCATCCTCTCAGGGCACAGCGGCCCGTTGGCTGCCATCCCTTCCATCCATCCTCTCAGGGCACAGCGGCCAGCTGCCTCTCTGGCGGCGGCTGATCTCCATCCCCTCTACTTTGGTAGAGTATTTAAATGCTGGACGAGCCCCTGACCATAGCATTCCGCTCTAAACCTTCCTCCTCCTTGTACAGCGGCCTGTTGGCTGCCGTACGTCACTGCCCTCCACTCCTGGTATAGCGGCCTGTCGGCTGCCATCCGTCCCTCCTGGCACAGTGGCCTGCTTGCTGCAGTCCATCCTCTCTGGGCACAGCGGCCTGTTGGCTGCAGTCCCTTTTGTCCATCCTCTCTGGGCACAGCGGCCGTTGGTTGCCGTCCCTTACATCCATCCTCTCACAGCACAGCAGCCCATTGGCTGCCGTCCCTTCCATCCATCTTCCCCGTGCACAGCGGCCCGTTGGCTGCCGTCCCTTCCGTCCATCCTCTCTGGGCACAGCGGCCCGTTGGCTGCCGTCCCTTCCATCCATCCTCTCCATGCACAGCGGCCAGTTGGCTGCCGTCCCTTCCATCCATCCTCTCAGGGCACAGTTGCCTGTTGGCTGCCATCCTATCCATCCATCCTTTCCGGGTTCAGCGGCCTGTTGGCTGCCGTTCTTCCATCCATCCTCTCAGGGCACAGCGGCCCGATTGCTGCCGTCCCTTCCATCCATCCCCCTGTGTACAGCGGCCCATTGGCTGCCGTCCCTTCCAACCATCCTCTCAGGGCACTGCGGCCCATTGGCTGCCGTCCCTTCCATCCATCCTCTCAGGGCACAGTGGCCCGTTGGCTGCCATCCCTTTCATCCATCCTCTCCGGGCACAGCGGCCCATTGGCTTTCGTCCCTTCTGTCCATCCTCTCAGGGCACAGCGGCCAGCCGCCTCTCTGGCGGCGGCTGATCTCCATCCCCTCTACTTTGGTAGAGTATTTAAAGGCCGGATGAGCTCCTTACCATAGCATTCCGCTCCCAACCTTCCTCCTCCTTGTACAGCGGCCCGTTGGCTGCCGTACGTCCCTGTCCTCCACTCCTTGTACAGCGGCTCGTCGGCTGCCGTCCGTCCCTCCTGTACAGCGGCTCATTGGCTGCCGTCCCTTCCCTCCTGGCACAGCGGCCCGTTGGCTGCCGTCTCTTCCATTCATCCTCTCAGGGCACAGCGGCCCGTGCCGTACAGAGAAGGATGAAGAGGAACTTCGACTTGCCTCCTTACCCCGCCCCTTACTGAGCTAAGTCGTCCAGGAGCAAAACCTGGGTATCAATCGCCTAACCCTGAAGGTACTCAGGGTGTACGTGATAATATAAAAAGTTTTGAAAAAAGGCACTCTCAAATTATTCTTTATGAATTAACAATTCAAGTAGCCCTATTGAACTACTTTATTTCCTAATTCTTATTCAATGATAGTTAATTGAATATCTTAATACTCATGTAGGACAAGTGTCTGACTAATTCAAATATATGTACGTAATATACCGTAATCATATACTTTATTCAAAGTTCAATATCAACTATTTTAATCCTTACCAAGTCTTTCTTCGTAATTTTCATCTAGGCTACCATGCTCTTGGAAAATTTGTTCAAAAATCATTCTCTTCTCTTAAACCTATTGTATTTATCACATTATTTTCCAAGCTAAATTATCTCCTGCAAGTTTATTGTTTATTTTATTGAACAATAATAACACATGCGGGAAGGGACAACAGAATCAAGCTCAAAACTAATCATATTTCATTCTATTCAACACAGTTCAAAAATGTAGGTTAAAAGAGTCACATTTTGGATCGATACAAAACAAGAATGCAAACTAATTTCAAATTTAGAAATAGTCAATGAGCATTAAATAAGAGAGAAATAATAAAAAACTAACAGTTTTGAGCAGCGTAAATAGTGCTATATATAAAAGATAATGCTTAAGATACTTCTTATTTATTTGTGTCTGACAGTATCCTCATAAAATGTATTCTCTCAGGAACATTTTTACGCATGGAAAGAAATTTCGCATTTCGGACCTTAATAAAACGCGCCTCAGACAGCAAAGGCATTGTAAGATCCTTTCAATTGCTCCAATATCACCATTAAGCGTTAATAAGCCACATGAGCGTTTTTAAAGGCGTTTTCAGACAAGTCAACAGGGCAGGAAGCTCTCCGATTGGATGATTATCAGCTGATTCCAGAACACCATCCCAATCAGAGAACTGAAATCGCCTGAAAATGATCGTGTGGTTTGGCAATTTGGCTGGCCACTAACGGCTTTATTTGAAGTTAAATTATTTTCCTATAATTTTAATTTACCAGTGGTTCATTTATTGTGATTGGCTGCTTATTTTATGTTAGATAAACTTGCATGACATACCGTTAGTGGTCAGCATTATATTGTGCAGGCAACAAAGGCCCGGTTGCAATAAAGTTGGTTAAATTTTAACTGTGATTAATTTCACGATAACCAATCAGAGAAGCCGTCTTATTAAAAAGGCCTTTGTTAGACGGCTTTTTGATAAGACGGCTTCTCTGATTGGCTCTCGTGGAACTAATCACGATTAAAATTGAACAGGCTTTTGTGCGACCGGCACAAAGTGTTCAAATTGAAGAAACGACGACCCTCTTTACTGTATAATTTATTTAGTGCAGATGAAAACAGCTGAGTGTTGCTCACCACTAACGTCGTGCTTTGTGTTAGCAGGCTACAAAGTGTTCACGTTTAAGTACCCGTACCTGGGCAACACATGTGTGCCGTTCCAGCACTGGACATGTTCGCGCCAGTGCGGCGAGGCCATCGAGGTGCCAGCTCGCCTCGCTCAGAAGCAGGCCGCTCGACGCTTGGACCACGAGTACCAGCAGTACATCTCATCCATCCACCGAACCAACAGCCTTCGACCTGACAAGTCACACACTTGCAACATTCTTTAAAGCACCGCTCTAAATCAATGTCAATTCCTTCAATGCACCTTGTAAGTAGCAAATATCCACTGGCTAATAAGTGTCGATCGGTTCGCCATGATCTCACGGAATATTCAGAGAGAGCATCTACAAGAATGTGGTTATAAACTCGACAGTATTCACTCGCTAGTGATGATCGTTTCGTCATGTTTTGACATCTTCAGGTATGAGTCAAAGAAAGGTTATAGAAGGAATAAGTATGGAAGACAATTTTTGACTCCGCCGTACTGCTTAGGGTAGTAAGGAGGTAAACATATCAAAAGTTCCCACCCCTACCCCTTGTGCTAAGGGGGTGGGGGTGGTTCAAAGGTACCATTTTTTGGTTTCTCGCTTATAACACGGAAACTATGTATTTTACGGTCATAACTGTTACATATAAAATTAAAGCTCACATAATTCCCTACAATATGCATCCCACAATTTTTTCTATATAGTTTTCGAGATATCCGCTCTCGAAGATGTGACATTGTTGAAAAAACACGATTGCCTCCATTTTTTTCCATTTTTACTCTTATAAGTTTTTAAAAATCGATGGGAAAAATCCATGCTAATTATGAGCTTATAGAGCATTGAATTCTCTTCAATTTGATGTTTAATTTACACTTTTACGCATTTCCCTACAACTGTTGCAGTAGCTTTAGTGTTGAGTGTGAGAGTTCCAGTTTTGCAACAATAGAACAATTGATAAAATAATTTGGAGGGAATGTTTTGAACACAATTTTTGACTTTGCAGCTTTGTTGAGACTAGTTAGAGGAGAATATATCAAAAGTCCCCATTCCTAACTCATGTGCTAAGGGGATGAGGGGGGTTTAAAAGTTGAATTTTTCAGCTTTTTGCTTCTACGCTCATATCTTGAGAACAATGCGTTGAACCGACATAACTAACTTTCTTTATTCCCTCTGTTGAAAGTGTGGAACCGCTGAGTTGACACGTGTTGCAGGATTGAAAATTTCACTCACTACATTAAAGTTACAATAAAAATGACACGAAAACTTGGAATAGTAGAATAATACATCATTTCCAAGAGAATCAATTGCTGTACAAACCGAAAATAAGCATCAATTTATACTATGCATGGTTGGAGAGTTATAAGTCAAAGTCAAAAAGTCAAGTCAAAAATAAGTTTATTTCCAAATCTTTCTAAGATTATAAATGTTACATACATAGCTTGAAATTGAACAATATACAAATCAAATATTATACAAAACGTGTTCATTATACTATCATACCTAATGATTTACTAACAGTTATAATTATATTATAATTTCAGTTGTAATTTCACATGGAAATGTGCCTACATAGGTGTAAAACCTGTGCGTAGACACGAGTTGCTGTGAAAGAGCAAAAAATTGGTTAAAAACCTGTTAGTTCAACAATTACACACCTTCAAGAGCGAATATCTCGGGAAACTGTTGGGAATATCACAAAATTCCACTGAACTAAAAGTGTAGACAATTTGTCAAGCTCCACTTTGGAATTGTTATGTTGGTTCAACGCATTGTTCTCAAGATATTTTTTTATTTTATTTTTTTTTTTTATTATTTCTATTAAAACTAGTCACTAGAACTAACCATTAATTTTGTTCTCTTATTTCTTATTCTAACATATTAATTTTTAATGCAACTTTTAAACCCCCCTCATCTACTTAGCACATGAGTTAGGAATGGGGACTTTTGATATGTTCTACTCCTAACTAGTCTCAACAAAGCTGCAAAGTCAAAAATTGTGTTCAAAACATTCCCTCCAAATTCTTTTGTCAATTGGTCTATTGTTGCAAAACTGGAGTTCTCACACTCAACACTAAAGCTGCTGCAACAGTTGTAGGGATATGCGTAAAAGTGTGAAATTATACATCAAATTGAAAAGAATTCAATGCTCTATAAGCTCATAATCAGCATAGATTTTTATCATCGATTTTTTAAAACTTATAAGAGCAAAAATGGAAAAAATTGGAGGCAAACGTGCTTTTTTCAAAAATGTCACATCTTCGAGAGCGGATATCTCGAAAACTATAGACGATATAGAAAAAATTGTGGGATGCATATTGTAGGGAATTATGTGAGGTTTAATTTCATATGTAACAGTTATGTCCGTGAAATACATAGTTTCCGTGTTATAAGCGAGAAACCAAAAAATGGTACCTTTGAACCACCCCCACCCCCTTAGCACAAGGGGTAGGAGTGGGGACTTTTGATATGTTTACCTCCTTAGTACCCTAAACAGAACTGCGTTGTCAAAAATTGTCTACCAAACTTTTCCCTCTATACCCTCTTTTGATCATTAATTGCCTGGATTAGTAGACTGTATAATATTAAAAGAAGCATTTACAACTGTGGGTGGATACACATCTGTGATTACTTGAAAGTATGAATATATTTCTGCATGCTTTTGTTATAGGCCTAGTAGAAGTGTATCAACATTTAATTTTTTATTAAACCTTCTGAATGCTATGTTGCATATCCATACTTTTCCACTATTAATTTAAAAATAGAATTTTAAAACACTAATAAAGTTAAAAATGCACTTGCTATTCATTAGAAGTGACTATCGTTTAAACTTCTGAATGCGTTTGCTATGGTGAGAATATATTCATATACATGTAGGTCCACCCACTTATACATAATATTGTGAATGCTTTCTCTATAGCATAATCTTATGCTTTACCATACAATTATCACATAGCTTTGAACAAGCGATTTATTTGCAACTTAGGCAAAGTGTAAATTTCGTGATTATAGTTTTTGCTGGGGAAGTGTAACGATGCCATAAGGATTGTATCCTTATTCTCTATCTAGGAATACAATTTTAGGGCATAGCCGGCCCTCTGCAACACTTGATCATACGATACAATTCTCTCTAGCTAGCTAAAAATTTGATAAATCATACTGAATGACAAGAAGGTAATGCAGAACAATAATCTAGAAATGATAGTGTTGACTAAAGTCGGAAAAACAATTGATATAATCTTATAAGGGAAGAATAAAACTCCAAGAAAACTAATTTGAAAGAATAGTGTGTTGGCTATATGAAGAATGGCAAAGAGAAACGAAAAATTCTAAAATTAGGCAAAAGTAAAAAAGGAAATTTCAATAAGCCGCAACAATTACAGTACTATTTGAACATTTACAACTGTAAACTATGGCTAAATGATGATTAGGTTTCAATTGAATCGCTTATTCAAGGTTGTGAGACAATGTAGAGACAGTGCATTATAGAACTGGCATTGGTTTGCGACAGAAATTTGTCTTGTAATAAACGGATAAGATCCAATTTATCATTCACTCCATCACCCCAAGTCTTTCGTCCATCTTACAATCAGTAATATATTTTTTACGAAATGCGTGTACATATTATTATTAATCTGTATCTGTAAGTACTGTTGATTTTATTGTTAAACACTAGAAGTTTGTCCACGAAGGTTACCATGTTTATTGTTTGGACGACGATTCGTGATGCTTTATATTAATTAGTTAATATTCCTATGTGAATTTTCCTTTGAAAAAGTTATTGCATCCTTGAACACTTTCAAATTGAGGTAATCGTAGCTTGCCTTGTCTTATCTATTATTCTTCTATATTTTCTGATAACATTATTATATTTATTCCATCTGAGGTCATTTGCACAGTGTCGTTTCAAGTAAATCTCAACAGCTTGTGGTTTGTGGTAAACCATGGTTTTATATTATATGATCGATCAAGTTTTTATATTAGATTTGAATCTATGCAATCGTCCCTAATAATATTATTCATCTTTTTTTGAGAGTGTGTTCTTTTATGTATTTTTCTTCTAAATGAAATGTGATTACTCTTATTAGTTATGGAAAAACTGTTTTTCTTTTTATTATATTTTGACTAATCTATTAAAATTAAAAACAAATTCAATTAAAATATTTCCCTCCGTAAACTAACTTTATTGAGACTGAAACGTTTTCGAACTAGTAATAATAGTTATTGTAGTATAAAAAATTTTTAGCTGTATTTGAATTACTTGGCACAATTTATTCAGAATTATTATGAATAATTATATATTTCAATAAAATATAATCCGATTGTTAATATTTATTCTATTGAAATTTATGAAAGATTAAAATGTATCATATATTTAGTGCTCAATCACTGGTTTTTGATGCACAATAGTTATTTGTGCAACTAGTGCGCAAAGTGACAGTTTGCTGCACCGAAAGAAACGTTCACGCCCGAGCCGTAGGCGAGGGCGGAATGGTTTGTTGAGAGCAGCAGAGGAACTTTGCGCACGTATTTCTCATTAAATTTTTCCTACAGTTACCATTGAATATGAAAAGTGGGTAATTATGGGTAAAATTGCCTGAAATCCATCAAATGTTTGTGTGTGTGATGCTGTTATTAATAAAAACCTTAATTTATTGTCAAATAGAATAATGTAGGAGTGTTTGAATGAAGGGGCGGCTGTCACTGATGTGGTGGCTGTCCTCGGTGCCCATGTCCTTGTCCATCGTTATTATTATAATAACAGTCACTGTTACCAACTTCATTTTGATTTTGCTGCACTGGTGCTCCATATAACCTACTAACTATTTTGCGTTGCCATGTTGCAAATCTGGAGTGCAGAAAAAATTTTTCCCGCACTAGAGCGGTAAAGTGATTCTTTGCGTTCTGTAATCAGTGCAGGAATGGCCACTTTTCAAGGTAACTGTAGGAAAAAATATTTAATAGCACAATGTTTATATATTTTATGATCAATGGTTTGTAAAGTAAATTCACAGAAAGTGGTGCAGGATATTTTCACAATATGAATGTTATCAAACTTTGCATAATCCTATATAAACAAAGAGACTCAAGTTTCATTATTGTCTCTAAATTATTTTTCCAATATTGTTATATCTATTATTTAATTATATTATGTCAATATCTAATTATGATGCACAATTTATTTCAACAGTAAAATTTATTAAATGGGTAATTTTTGAAAATTTGAAGACAAAATCAACAATTTGTGATGTTTTTATGAATAAATTGATTTGACAAGAATTTACGTGGATTAATTTGTTGATTGTAAAATAGTAACCATCAATATTTATTATTGCAGTACGATAATATTTATGATCTTTTGAGTGTCTTATAATAATTGCAATGAGCATGTCTCATTTATGGAAGATTCAATGTAATAAAAAAATCACAAACTTATATCGTGATATGAGAGCCATTCAAGATTTTAAACTATGAAAAAATCAATTTTGAACGCGAGCTCGACCTAGTATCAGTCAGCGGTTAGATACCGAAGTGGTAACATGTAGAGAGTGTTACTAGTATTTCAGCAATAGTATACATAGTTATAGTAGTGTCGTTTAGTGTAGTTTACTATATTCAATAGAACAATAGGTTTGCTTACGCTGGAAAAATAGAGCCGGCTGTGAGTGGAAGTAGTACGCATGTGCGCGCTCGCGTCCGTACGTTCGCGTCGCCTGCCGCGGTCGGTCACCTCGCGAAAAACCAACTGGCGAGAAAAAACTGCTGAGCCGTCGTTATAATATTATATTAATCAGAATAATGAATGGAAACTAGTTAAACCTTTGACTTTCTTAGTTCCAGAATTTGAAGAAGTTGAAGATAATAGCTGCAATTCATCACCACCACCATCAATCACCATGAATGAAGGAGATACATCACCAGAAAAACTCATTCAACCAGACCAGCTTAAAACTCCGGCAGAGCAAATACTGTATAATGCATGGAAGGAAGCTGACAATAGGATGCGAGTAGCAGAAAGTAAAAACAACATGTTAGAAAAAAAACTGGAAGAACTTCAAATCAAGCTGTGTCAGTTAGAGAGCGCTAATTATTTCAACTCGGCCCCTGCAGCTTCCAACAATTTGAAAGTTGTAGAGAGTAGTAAGTCGGATCAACACCAATTAGGAAAAATCAACCAAAAGGTGGAAAATCTGATAATGTTAAAAATGCATCACGTAGTACTGGTTACTGTACAGATGAGGAGGAACTTGCCAAGGAGACGGAGTGGGTGAGAGTGAAAAATGGGAGATCTAAGAAGAGGAAGCTGAATACTTCACTTTCGCCTCCATCACAAGAAAAATCACCTCCACTCTATTCAAGAAATAAGCGAAATGCTTCTTCCAATAAAGAGAATAAATCGAAAGATGACACTGGACATGAACAGTTTTCCACCAACAATCAACTGTCAAATAAAATTTTGAAACCACCACCCATCATATTATACAATATTCAAAATTACCAAGTTATCTATACGATTCTAAATAAAAAAATGGAGGAAAATTCTTACAAGGTGACTTTACTGAATAATTATAGTCTAAAACTCAATGTTAACACAGAGGAGAATTACAGATTAGCTACGGCAGTGCTGAACGAAGAAAAAATGAATTGGTCTTCGTTTGAAAACAAACAAACTAGACCAATAAATTAGAGTAATTGTTAAGAAATTGCATAGCACTTGCGATCCAGGTGATATAAAGGAAGAACTTCAAGAGAAAGGATTCAAAATTCTGGATGTTGTAAACATACTGCAGTGGAAGACTAATGAACCACTTCCAATATTTATGCTCTCTTTTGATAATTCAGAGAATATAAATAAAATAAATCATTTCATTATAAATCCATATCATTTCATATCGTTATTATATCTAATTAAATAAATGTATGTATCTTGGTTTAAGTGCAGTAGCATATACTTATATTTATTTTTTGTAAAGCTTTTTTGTATTTTGTTTTTGGCAAATAAAATTCATTCATTCATTCAAAAATTTATGAAATCCATGCAATCATGGGCATGAAAATTGAGGTTGTGCCAATTAAGAAGCCGAAATTCCTACCCCAATGCAAAAATTGCCAAGCCTGGGGGCATACTAAAAAATATAGTAGGAAAGATCCCAGGTGTGTGAAATGTGCCGGTCCCCACCTTACCACCAGCTGTACAAAGCCAAAAGAAGAAAAAGCAAAGTGCTACAATTGTGGAATGGAACATCCAGCTAATTATAGAGGGTGTCTAGTGGCACAAGAACTGCAAGCACTTCGGAATAAGAAGAAACAACCAAAAACCAACGAGGGAAATAAAACTACTGTGCCTCAAAGGGTATTAAAAGATGCTCGAGTTATTGAGAATCAGTCTTATTCGGATAGAGTAAAACAAGTCTCAGTTAGCAAAATGAATGAGAAACCCCAACTTATATCCCAGAGCTTAGGTGAAGATTTAGGGTTGAATATAGCCTCTTAACTCCAATTAATTCTTGAAAAACTAGTTAGGCAGGAGCAATTCAATAGAACAATTCTTTCTAGACTAGAAAAACTAGAAAATACTACAGTGAAAGAAAACACTTACAAGAAATATGGAAGGTAGATTTAGAATAATGACATGGAACGCCAACGGTCTATTACAGCATAAAGATGATCTAGTGGCAATTCTAATTGAACAAAAAATTGATGTTTGCCTAATTTCAGAAACACATTTCACAAAGCAATCATATTTAAAAATGAGAGGTTACAAAATATATCATGCAGTACATCCCCAGAACAGTGCTCGTGGAGGAAGTGCGGTGATGGTTAAAGAAGAATTAATTCATCATGAGTATAAGAAAATAGAATTGCAAGAGTTCCAGTCGATTTCTGTAAAAGTGAAACTTACATGCCATTCGAGTGGAATGATAACGATCATAGCTGTCTACTGCCCTCCTCGATTCAGCTTAAAGAAACCAGATTACAGTGATTTTTTAAGAAATTTCACGGGAAAATTCATCATCGGTGGAGACTTCAACTCGAAAAATACTAGATGGGGCTCGAGACTAACCACAACCAAAGGGAAGGAGTTACAACTGGCCGTTGATGAATACAACTGCGAAGTACATTCGACAAGGAAGCCAACTTACTGGCCAACAGATAGAGCTAAGATCCCAGACCTGTTAGACTTTATCACAAAGTACATATCACCCAACACTATAGAGGTTGAGGAAGAATTTGATCTTAACTCCGATCATTCACCAATTGTCCTTACAATCCATAGCTCTGCTGTGAAAAAACCCGGAGCACCACAACTAATAAATAAATATACAGACATAGAATCATTAAAGCACATGATAGAAAATAAAATTGATTTAGACACATCTCTACAAACGACTGAAGAGCTGGAAAATGAAGTACAAGAGTTTGTAACGAACATTCAACAATCTGCATGGGAAAACACTCCCCCACTTCAGGGTAATATTAAAGGTAATTTCTACCCCAAGTAGTAAGAGAGCTGATAGCAGAAAGAATAAGAACTAGAAGAATCTGGCAAACGACAAGATATCCAAGAAGTAAAATAGAACTGAATAGAATTACACAGAACTTGAGAGGAGCAATACATGAAATAAAACAGCAAGAGATTAACACTTACTTGGAGGAACTAAGTAATGAGGCCAGTACCAACTACTCACTATGGAGAGCGACAAAGAAAATAAAGAGACCAGTGGAACAAGTGGCACCAATAAGAAAAGAAGATGGAACATGGGCTCACAGCAGTAAGGAAGAAGTGGTTTCTTGAGAAAACATTTACTCCTCATGATGATAGAGTGCTCAATGATGGAATTAATGTAATCATACAGCCAAGACTTTTGGATAATATCCCTCCAACATCGCCAAGAGAAGTAAAAAAAGAAATAAATAATATGTCAAAGAAGAAATCACCCGGATATGACCTCATAACAGGAGAAATACTTCAACATCTTCCTAGAAAAGCAATTGTGAAATTGAGTCATATTTTCAATGCCGCTTCCGTTTAAAGTACATGCCAAGTTTATGGAAAGTAGCCGAAGTTATAATGCTACCTTATCCCGGAAAGTCACTAAATGAAGTAACCTCTTATAGACCAATATCACTCTTACCGGTACTATCAAAACTTTTTGAAAGATTACTGTTGGCAAGATTAAAACCAATTCTACAGCATAAACAACTTATACCTCCTTACCAGTTTGGGTTCCGTAGTAAACATTCAACAATTGATCAAGTACATAGACTAACAGATGTAATAGAAAGATACCTTGAGGAGAAAAAAGTGTGTTCTACTGTCTTCTTAAATATTGTCCAAGCTTTCGACAAGGTTTGGCATGAAGGCTTGTGCCATGAATTAGAACAAGTCCTACCATCAGCATATAGCCAATTATTGGAGTCTTACCTGGACGAGAGATATTTCAGAGTGAAGCTGGATGATGAATATTCTACACTAAGGCAAATTAAAGCTGGTGTACCCCAAGGAAGTGTACTAGGACCAGTTTTGTATACACTGTACACTAGTGACATTCCAAAGCCAGCAGGAGTCACTATAGCTACATTTGCAGATGATACTGCTATTCTCTCAGTCGCAGAAGATATTGAGGAATCTACAGAAAAGCTACAAAGAGCAGTTAATGAAGTAAACACATGGACAAATCATCGGCTAATTAAACTAAATGATACCAAGTCTGTACATGTGATTTTTACTAATAAAAGAATTCAATATATTCCAGTATATATAAATGAGAAAGTCATTCCACATGCTAATACTGCCAAATATTTGGGTATGACGCTGGATGTCAAGCTCAAATGGAAAGCACACGTCAAAAAGAAAAGGGAAGAACTAGGAATTAAATTCAAAAAGATGTATTGGTTGCTGGGAAGAGGATCCAGGCTGTCCATATACAACAAGATTCTACTATATAAACAGCTACTGAAACTAGTATGGACTTATGGCATTCAACTTTGGGGCTGAACTAAACCATCCAATGTACAAATTATCCAACGATTTCAAAATAAGGTACTAAGAAATATTGTTGACGCTCCTTGGTACATCAGAAACGCTGATCTTCATCGCGACCTTCAATTGGAGACAGTCACGAAAGTTATTGAGCACTTTGCGGCCAAGCATGAAGAGAGACTCCACCAGCACGACAATATAGAGGCAATCCAGCTGCTTGATGTTGACAATCTGGTCAGGAGGCTCAAAAGAACAAAACCGCATGAGTTAGTGAAGTGAAATTTGTGTTGTGAATTGATGGCTTGAAGCTGGTGTTAGTGATAGTGAAATGTTCATCCCTTCAAACCAAACAAATATTATTGGCCTACTAACTTGATTGTATGAAACTATTTTATAAGATACAAACTAGACTAATTAATTGTAGTCAAAAACTAGACAAACTGAATCATAGGATGAGGTTTGAAAAAGTCCATTTAGTAAAATTATCAAACTTTGCATAATCCTATATAAACAAAGAGACTCAAGTTGAAGAAAGGTTTCATTATTGTCTCTAAATTATTTTTCCAATATTGTTATATCTATTATTTAATAATATTATGTCAATATCTAATTATGATGCACAATTTATTTCAACAGTAAAATTTATTAAATGGGTAATTTTTGAAAATTTGAAGACAAAATCAACAATTTGTGATGTTTTTATGAATAAATTGATTTGACAAGGATTTACGTGGATTAATTTGTTGATTGTAAAATAGTAACCATCAATATTTATTATTGCAGTACGATAATATTTATGATCTTTTGAGTGTCTTATAATAATTGCAATGAGCATGTCTCATTTATGGAAGATTCAATGTAATAAAAAAATCACAAACTGATATCGCGAAAGCCATTCAAGATTTTAAACTATGAAAAAATCGATTTTGAACGCGAGCTCAACCTAGTTTACAAGAATAGCTTAGTTAATTTTGAAACGATTTGAGATATTGATGTGCGGTTTTCGCCATTTATTTTCTCTTGAATTTCTGTATCGAAATCATGTATCACATGACAACCTTCCAGAATCCAGGATCATCAGAGCTTTGTTCTAATGTTGAGAAAGCTGTCCAGATATGGTGTAGGCTACAGGGACAGGCATGGAACATGTTGGAGAGTTATCTGGAGAACCGGCGTCAGGTTTTTAGTATTATGGGTACTATAATTCAGAGGAGAAAGCAGTGCCATGCGGAGTCTCCCAGGGTTCAGTGTTGGGTGCCGTACTGTCCCTCATTATTATAAACGACCTTGTTTTGGAGTTTGCTGTGTGCTGATGACACTATAGAATAAATAGAATAGAATATTTATTTCGCCAAAATACAAGATGCATAAGACAAATGTAAATTACAATAAATCTTAATGTTTTGGAACAGCCAGCAAAGTCAGACTTGTTCGCTAGCTGTGAGTTCGTAAAGAGACCAATACAAAGTACAAAAATACTGAACATGAAAAACTACAAGAAGAATAGATAAATTAAAATAAAAAGTAGCCTACTAATAGTATTTCTAAGAAATAATACAATGATAAAAAATGAAGTAATTTCGGATTAACATTATATCCACTAGGTGAACCAAAAACAAATCAAATACAAGCATTCTTCTGAATGAAAATGAATAAAGAAAAATATTATAAAATAAATTAATTAAACAGAATAACATAATATATCTTTCTGAGTAATAAAACAAATGACGATACTTTTCTACCATTTAGTGCTCACCAAAATCCCAGTACTTATAATCAATTTTCAAAAATAATATAAAAGATTGAAAGACATTTAAAACTCAAACGAAACATCAATTTATTGATTTATTTAAAATTTAGGTATTGAAGCATATATATTCTGCTGAACCCATAACGTAAATTTATTTCCCTGATAAAGTGCATTAGTAATCTTTGAATTCATGAATTTTGTTTGAAAATGTATTGCAAAGATAGGAGAATTGGTGTCTGCAAAGTACCAATTTTACCAAGTTGATATTGAAATTATTTGATGCCCCTGGTCGTGTTTGATATAATGGTATTTTCCTAATCTCTAGATTACTTCTATTTTTATTCAAGTGCAAAACAATAAATTCTCGTTACATCTAAGTGTGGGTACGTTTAGTTCTTCAAATGGTTTCTTGCTTGGGTATCTTCTTGGTTTACCCAGTACTGTAAACAGTAGTCAATAAAATTTTCACATTACAAAAATTGTATTTGTAATGTGAAAATTTTATTGAAGTGACAATCATATGCACCACCTCAAGCTTCAATCGCATATTAAAACAGCGAGTGGGCATACACTAAATAAATTGATCTTTCAACATCAAGGTCTTTCAATAATGTTTTATTTTTTAGAAGCTATAAATGAGAAATTTTAGTTTAGAAGATAGGTAATTCAAATTAGAATCCCATTTTGAATGCGTATCCACCATCACTCACAAATATTTTATGGAATTAACTTTTTCAATTTGTTGGCACAAACAGTTCAACCCAGTATCTAAGCAGTGAGGAAGGATCCGTGTGCATTTCCAATTGCAATGAATAATCTGGTTGACCTGCTGGTGTCGGAGAAAAGATTTTTTCAAGTTGATAGTTAGAATATGATTATCCAACCAATTCTTCATAATTTTAAGCCTTCTTTTGCAAATTCGTAGACTTGGAGCCAGGATTCACCCGAGAACACTAGTGCTGTATCATCAGGCTCCGTGAATTTTTAGTGCACAAGTCCGAAAAAAATTGACAATAAACAAGGAATTTAGTGTCTGCAGAATATCCAAAAATTTAATTTTGTACAAGCATCGTTACACGCATATGAAGTTGCGGTCAAGGTAATTTTTCAATGCTAATTTCCCTATGCTGGAAGTGTGAATTTGTAGTTCACATGTCAGAAAAAATTGACAATAAACTAAGAAACTAAAAATAAAAACGGTGCTTGTACAAAATTTAATTTTTGGATATTCTGCAGACACTAAATTTGTAGTTTATCAATTTTTTTCGGACTTGTGCACTACAAGTTCACGGAGCCCTATCATCAATAGTTAATGAAATATGGGTACAGTTGGTTAGTTGGTTAGTCTTTACTGGTTGGTTGTGGAAATTGACCTCATGAAGCCAAAAGCAAAGCCCATAACAATTTCCAGAAGACAAAAGAATGGCTTCTGGCCAACAGACTGAATTTGCTGCTTGAAGGTTGAAGGTAAAATACAGGAGCTGATGTGCACTCTTGCTAGCCAGCATTCGTAGCGAACAGACGTATTTCGATACAGCTCTGCTATCTTGTTTAGATAAACCGTTACAGTATGATCGCAGTTGATGAATACCGGGCGTGCATAGGGCTATTTACAGTTTCACTAGTGATTCGTAATAAAAATTCGATAGTGCCATACAGAATAAACGCAAATGGATTTAGTAAAATGTTCGCGACAGGTGTTATTTTAATGTTATTACTGATAGGAGAAATCGAACAAAACCCAGGACCATCAGACACAGTGCACAGTATGGAGGATATAAGTGAGAAACTGGATCGCATGGAACAGCTTCTGAAACATATACCAAACATAAATACCTTATTAACACTGCTACAACAGGGGCTTCCTGGAATGACGACTGAAATTGAAGGCTTGAAAGAGGCATGCCGCAAACTAAAGGAAGACAACGAACATCTCAAGTGGACCGTCTTGAAGGCTTTTCCCGTCGCTCCAACCTCATATTTTTCGGAATAAAAGAGAAACGAGGCGAAACTTGGGACGATAGCGAGGGCTTCATCAGACAGATTGTCAATCAGGAAATGCGGATTGATCTGGACGCAAATGACGTTGAACGAGCGCACCGACTGGGCAAACGACGTAACACTAATCGACCCATCATTGTCAAATTCCTAAACTACAAAAAGAAGATGGAGGTTCTCAGAGCTGGCCCACGACTAAGGGGCTCGCTAATTAGGGTGAAAGAAGACTACACTCACCGAATAAAATGTGTTCGAGAAGAATTGAAATCCTATATGTTCTCGGCTCGAAAGGAAGGTCATTTTGCGGAGTTGCGCTATAACAAACTTGTAGTAAACGGTCGTAGTTATACGCTAGAGGATTTGAAAAATCAACTTCAAGTCATAATTCGCCCAGAATAGAACAAGAAAAAACTACAACAAATGTCGATTTGCACTTACCACCTAAGGCTGTTCAATCAGAAGATAGTAGGGCAGCCGTGCAAGAACAACAGCCGGAGAGTCCAACACAGCACTGGAGGGAGCAGAGGGGCAGCCAGGGCAGCAGCGACCGCAGCCACAACAAAAAAAACAGACTTGAAAGCGTGAAGCGACTTGTGAATGAGTGGAATCGCGCAAGTAGCGGCGGTCCGATCGACTATGGTGCTATTCAACGCGAGGAGAGTGTGTTCACGGAGGCAACCGCATCTGGCAGAAAAAAGGCAGGCAGAAACCAATTCAAGAAAGGTGACATACGCGGCTGGATGGCTCATGGTGCGATGACCAGGAGTAGGACCAGAGATAGACGTTCAAATAGTAACACGGTATAGGATGAGGCCCAAGCAGATATAAATCAAGATAACGGTTTATCGCATGCGCGAGGAGGTGAGTTAAACCAAAACCAAACTTCAAATTTCAAGAACTCTAGTCGGATTGATAAGGGGGCAATAGGACTAAGTGCAACTGGACTAAGTCATAGTGATAGTCTTTTAAAATAATGTTTTGGAATTGCCATGGTATATCTAACTATTTTAATTAATCTAGATTCAGAACAAAAAGATTCACTGGACCAATTCTCAATTATAGTTTGTATGTGTGAGACATGGATGCAGTGTGAGGGTGACTCTTTAAGTATTAACGGATTCAAATGTTTATCAGAGAAAGCAGTTAGAACAGCTGATAGAGGAAGAGCTAGTGGTGATTTATTAATGTTAATAAAAGATGAATTGATAGTAGATGTGATGGAATCCAAGAAGGAATTGATATTTGCTAGCGTTAAGGTAAACAGAGAGAAATTTTTATTATTGCAGTTATATTTTACACCAGATAAGATGAAAGAATGTCTCGATTCTCTTTCAGAATTATTCGAAAAGTGGGAAGCGTTGTTGATGAATAGCAAAGTCATAGTGGGGGGTGATTTCAATGTAAGAGTGGGAGAACTAAACAATGACGTTTCTTATACTATCGTCGGTTCCTCTTTATCAACAGAGAGAGTCTTGCGACAAACTTTTAGGCAGACACAGCCGTAGACTAGTTGAGATAATGAAGAGTAATATGTTCACCCTGATTAACGGTAGATCGGTCAGCGACAGTCCAGCAAAGTACACGATCCATAATAGTAGAGGTAGTAGTGTAATCGATCTGATATGGGTTAACAGAAACATGATTGGATACATTGGGGATATGTGGGTGTCTGACTTTGTTCTTACTTCCGACCACCTTCCAATAGTTTTAGATTTACCTCCTTATCAGGCGCATGATGGGCCAATAGAGGGATTGGAGAAAAAGTTTATAATATGGCGTGAAAACAAAAAAGTAGATTTCCACAATAATAGCACTGTACAACCCGTTAGATTGGAAAGAATTAAATGTAGGCTTTATTCTTGATATAATAACAAATACAATATATTCTCAGCAGTTGAAAGTAGTAATATGATAAGAACAAATAATAGTCACTTTCAGTTCAAGAACAAAGTATGGTATGATATTCAATGTAACAAGAGTAAAAGGAAATTGCTTGCCCTATAATTATAGAAGAACGAAAAATCATAACTTTCAGGCTAGTCTTTTAGAAGAATATCTACTGAGGAAAAGAAAATACAAAGATTTGTTAAACCATAAGGAAATCCATATTACGACAAATTAAAAAGAAAACTCACTGAAGTGAAAAGTAGCAAGGATTTCTGGGAAGCAGCAAAAATTTTCAGGGGGAAACAAGCAAACAACATAATGATAATAAGATTTCCTTGAAACGTTGGGTAGAATTCCTAACAACAAAATATCGAATTGATAGGAATGATTCTTTAGAGAACGTAAGTCACCTATTTCAAGAATCCCTTCACCCCTTTCTTGATAGAGAATTCGATAAATGCTAATTAATGAGAGAACTTAAGATGGCAAAGAATAGAAAAGCTCCAGGGAATGATGGAATAGGTTATGAATTATACACGGCCCTACCCACTGTTTGGATAGATACTCTGTTGATGTTCTACAATAGAATTTTCTGTGAAGAGATCATTCCTTCTGAATGGACAAAAGTTAAAATGTTCTTCTTGTACAAAAAAGGAGATAGACTGAACCCGAAGAATTATAGAAGCTTAGCGTTGATCAATAGTACTTTGAAACTATTTACGGGTATGTTGGAGCAGAGATTGACATTATGGGCGGAGAGTGGAAATGTTCTACCCGAGTGCCAGAATGGATTTCGCAGAAGTCGCGCTTGCTCGGATAACATTTTCACCCTTCAATAATAATAATAATAATAATCAGTTCATTTTCATATCAAGCAAGATTACAAGATTGAAACCGTCAGTTTTCCTAATCTCTAACATTTTTTAAAAGAAACATATACACTATACAGTACAAAGAAAAAGAGAGTTAAACAGAGAATCTAAAAAATTAAATAAATATGAAGAATGTATTATTAATATGGTAATATTATATAATATACAATATCATATAGTAATATTATTAATATTATTAGTCACTAATACTATATATCGGCCTGTCTCCCAAGATCTTTCTTAATTGAGATTTTAATTGGTTGCCTTTCAGGGATTTGATATGCTCTGGCAATTTATTGAAAAATATGACCCCTTTAATGAATGGATCATTCTCTGTTAGTTTCTTATTTACCCTTATCCTGTGATAAAATTTAGAGTTTCTAGTGTTCATGCTATGTACCCGTATGTCACTTGAAGCACTCATATACTGCCAGGTGCATGCAAGGAACAAAAAGCTATATGCTTTATACGTTGATTTTGCTTCTGCGTTTGATTCTGTACCCTATTCGCTTCTGTGGTATGAGTTAGGAAAGCTGGGGGTCAGTTCAAAGTTATTGAGAATATTAAGTGGTATTCACACTTCGGCCGCGACCATCATAGACAAGGGCAGTGAACAATCCGAGCCAATATCGGCCACAAAAGACATTTTGCAGGGGGATTATGTCAGTCTGCTTCTCTTTTCTCTCTATTTACATGACATTGATGAATTTTCAGGAAAAAAAAATTAAATGGGATTAGAATGAGCGAAAGGGATGACATTCTCATGCAGCTCTTTGCAGACGATATAGTTATTTTGGCTGATTGCGAATCTGATTTGAGAAATAAACTGAAATGTCTTGCAGAATATTGCGAGTACAAAAAGCTATCAGTTAATATAGATAAGACAAAAATAGTGCCTTTCCACAAAAGAGGATTAAAGAGAAATTTATCATTCTGGCTAGGAGGAAGTAAAATAGAAATAGTCAAGCAGTACAATTACTTGGGAGTTATTTTCAGTAAAGATGGAAAGTTTCGGCAGCATAGCAGATCACTGAATCTAAAGATCAAATCAACTGGAGAATCAGTGATGAATATTCTCAGAAAAGCTAAGTCAAATGTATGGGATAGTAAGATGAAGCTTTACGATTCTGTCGTTCTACCCGCTTTGATGTACGGCTCGGAAGTATGGGGGTTCCACAACCTTGAAGTATTAGAGAGGGCTCAATTACAATTCTTAAAAAAGCTATTCTTTTTGAGCCAATGCACGCCGAGTTGGTGAGTACATTTAGAGACAAATAGAATCAAACTAAACTTTGATGTACTTTGTACAGGCCTGAAATTTCTTAGAAGAGTGCTGTCTATGCCTAACAATAGGTACCCTTCTATTTGTTTAAAGACACTGGCAAGCTTGGCAGCAGATAAGTCGACGGAGGCAGCTAATACATCAGATAACTGGTTGGTTCAGATAAAAAGACATATAGCTTTGTCCGGGTATCAGTTGGAAATAGCGAATGAGTTTTCTCTTGATGGGATACTTTTTGACTCTCTGACAGATATTTTGGAGGGGTATGCAGGAGTTCTATTTCTTGAAGATCAAAGATTGGCGTTGGATTCAGCAACCTGGCCCCTTTATAGAAAAATTAATCCTCTTTTAAATCTAGGAGAGCTGCTTAGGATGAATATACTATTTGCAAAAACTAGAATTCTAACCCAGCTGCGACTAGCATCAGACAAGGGAGTATACCTGTTTAAGAATAGAGGAGTTTGGATTAACTCTACTAGAAACTGCCCTAGAGGTAAATACGGGGAATTAGAAACTCTAGAACATTTTTTGTTGCGCTGCCCCATGTATAGAGGATGTAGAATTCAATTTCTGAATATATATTGTCGAAATATAGTGAATAATGAGGACAGGTTAATGGTATTACTGTCGAATCTGACGGAGGAAAAAATAAACAGAGTTTTCATCTATGTGGTTGAAGCATTAGAAATAAGACAAATGATATGTGATCTTGTTTGAGTGTGATCAGAAGCTATTTAATTCTCATAGGAAATATTGTATTATAACCTTTACCATCAAAATTGTGTAATATTGTTGTTTATTGTATATTGATATGTAGAGAGTTTATTTTTTTACTATGTTTGTTGGCTCAACTCTATTTGTATGATTAATGTGAACAAATAAATTGATTATTATTATTATCATGTGCACTCTTAATTGAGCTTGTTCAAATGCTCCAGTACTCTCCTGGGCTTCTCTGATGATAACCATCTAAGCTGGAAGCAGCATACAAAGTATGCACAAACCTATCTGGAGTTATTTACTTATTTTGAAAAATTATAAACAAACTCAGCATTCAGCATCTGTTGATGCTATACCATTCAGTTCTTAATATTCACAGTTACATCCAATATGGCATCTTTCTCTTGTTCTATTTTTTCCAAATCATTCTTAAAATTTATCAAAATTGTGTTCTGTAATTGCGTGTGTGTGTTCTGTAATGACTTGACAACATATAAAATAAAGTGCTCTTATAATAACATTGCTTTGTGCTTATTTATAAATACTACAAAAGATAAGTAATGATAATTTATCCGTGATAAATTACAATTTGAAGCAATTCTGCATATTTGTAATAGTGAAGATAATTTTGAAAATGTTTTTTTTTTTCTGTGAAAATTGAAAATTGAGTTTCAACCTTCTTTAACCTCAAAATTGTTCCAGTAATCAGTTTTTTACTTGAATATGTGTAGCACTAGTTCGCCTCCATGGTGCACAATGGGTAACTCTAAATGGACTAGTATATAATGGCGGTCAGACAAACTTGTTCTCCTGACCAAAAACTACACAACATCTTGAAGAAATTGAAAAAATATAGTGTATATGTAGACATTTGAAACTCATGAGCTTTATATGTGTTGTGTATCTGCCATGCGCTAAATAATAATTTATCAAAACTTATTCCCAACTTTTTAACATAAAATATATCTTCTAAATTGATCAAATTTGTTTGTTTATTCTAGTACTAATGATTTAATTTTTTTCTTTATTCTATTTCGGAGATTATTTCCCAGTGTTGTAGTAGTAGGCCAATGTAATGCATTAGAATTGTATAGGAAAGTTAAGTGGGAGAGAGGGCCGGTTGCACCCTAACTTTGCCCTACAGGTTAAAATAAAGGCATCTATCTCTTGTGAAGGAGATCTTGCTTCTACAGATGAGGACTCTGCGAATATGCGAATATTGACATATAGTATTTTTGATGTCCACTGCAGGCCTATATCTTCCATTATCTGGGCCAAACACAGTCTAAGGACAGTATATCTAGACTAATCAGGCATCCTTTACCGTGAGAAGTCAGATTCATGCTAACAGAACTAGAAGTAGGACGAATATCAACGTACCCAGATGTAGACTTTCCAAAGTAAAGAGCTGTTTCCCTGCACTGGCAATGAAGATGTTCAATAAGATTTTCAAGAATGTAATTGCAAAGTGGTTTATCAATAAGAGTTATTGTTTACATAAACACATTGTGAGTGTGTTTCTGAACGATAGATAACCTGAGTAGCCTATCCTCAATGACGTACATGACCTGGCCCCCCCCCACCTAGCGTAACGTCGATTTAAGCATTACACATCGTTTGTGCACGACCACTCTGCGTTTGTGCACGCAAACTGAACAAATTATTCAAAAATTTAATTTGGGAGGCTGGGGAAACGAGAGCAAAATTTTTTCTTGGATTTGAGCATAGCGGTAACGATTTCGTTTGTGCACATTTACTTTCGCGTTTGTGCAGTCATCAATACGAATTGCAAGAAATGGGGGCTGGGGGAACGCTAGCCATCCAAACACTCAAAACACCCCAATTTTCGGCTCAATCGTTTGTGCACAAATGTGCATGTTTATGTAACGTTTGTGCACACTTTCTAAGCAAGAAAATGGGTTGCCACAGAAGTGAGGTACAGTACAGGGGCCAAGGAAATGGTTGCCTTTCCCCATCCACCACAAAGTGATGAAAGACAGTAAATTTAGGTTCAACCGTTTGTGCTTCGAATGTGCACAAATGTGCATGTACTTTCAGTTTGAGCACTCATCAAAATTATTCGCACAAGCCTGAAACAAGTTAGGGGGGCTGGGGAAATGCTATCACCCCAAAACAAAAAAAAACCCTATTTTTGGCTCAACCGTTTGTGCTTCAGTTGTGCATTGTGCACAAATGTGCAAGTTTATGTAACGTTTGGGCACACTTTCTAAGCAAAAAAATGGGTTGCCACAGAAGTGAGGTACAGTACAGTGGTCAAGGAAACGGTTACCCTCCCCCCCTCAAAGTGATGAAAGACAGTAAATTTATGTTCAACCGTTTGTGCTTCGACAAGTACTTTCAGTTTGAGCACACATCAAAATTATTCGCACAAGCCTGAAACAGGTTACGGGGAATGGGGAAATGTTATCACCCCCAAACAGTAAAAATACCCCAATTTCTGGCTCAATCGTTGTGCTTCATTTGTGCATGTTTATGTAATGTTTGGGCACACTTTCTAAGCAAGAAAATGGGTTGCCACAGAAGTGAGGTACAGTAGAGTGGTCAAGGAAACGGTTGCCCTACCCCCCTCCCACCACTACCACAAAGTGATGAAAGACAGTAAATTTAGGTTGTACATTTTGTGCTTCGAATGTGTACAAATATACGTTTGTGCGCTCATCAAAATTATTCGCAAAAGCCTGCAACAGGTCATGGGGCTGGGGAAATGCTATCCCCCTCTAAACAGTCAAAACACCCCAATTTTCGGCTTAATCGTTTATGCTTCATTTGAGCTCAAATGTGCATGTACATGTAATGTTTGTGTACACTTTCTAAGCAAGAAAATTGGTCATCACAAAAGTGAGGTACAGTACAGGGGCCAATGAAAGGTTCCTCGCTGTAGGCTGGCTAATAAACAGAGAGGCTTCCCATTAGCTGCATTAAAATTCTACAAGAGACTCTCAATGGCAGTAAAAAATGCGCCTCGCACAAGATTCTGCTCTCTTGTCAGACAGAAATAGATCAATAGACAAATTTATTCATTGGCTGAACTGACCGAGGAGCCATTTTTTAAACTTTGAAAGAGTCTGTCTGGTACCCCCAGTCAAGTACGACGACATCAAGTATCAAGTAAGTATGATACAGAACTACCCAGTGACATCCTCCTCCACTAGTTTAAAAGGAACGTACGGGCCACATATAAAATTGCAATTGTAAAATGTTTGCGCCACAGGTTTTGTTCGATGTGAGTTGAAGCGTAAACTTAGAAAAGGTTACAGTTGTTGTAGACCAGGTTAGCCAAGTGGTTCAAATTAAACCAAGTGTCTTCTAGTAACTGAACCATTCATACTCACTTGATACTTGAATTCTACGTCGTTGACTGGGAAAACCAGTTAGACTGGTTACATCTAAGATGGCTGTAGTTCGTATTGGCAAATTAGTGCTCATCCACCAGTTCTGCCAGTGAGTAGATGGATCGTTCTATTAGAATGGTCCCTTAGCATGCGCTTGAACTTTATGGTTTCAGCATCTTTTACATGTTCTGGAAGTAGATTGAACAGCAGCTTTACTGCATATACCTGGAAACTTTGCAACTCGAGTGTGGTAAACATGAACATTGCTCCTCTTTTTTAGGTTGTCAACTTTGTCCTTTGTGTATACAAGTGAACAGTATACATATTGGCTGAATATGGTCAGTATTCTCAATTTTTTGAACAGTGGCTTACAGTGTTCCAGGCGGCCAGAGAAGGTGATGTTTCTGATGGCCTTTTTTTGTCACAATAACACCTCTAGCCTCTAGCTGAAGCATATCACCAGAGCAGAATACCATATATTATATGGCTGTGGAACAGTGAGTTGTTAGCAATTAATAGATAATCCAAGGTAACAACGTAGCCTATCTCAATTTCTTGAGAAGATGTAGTAC
>NC_052507.1:46574221-46708330 GCF_014356525.2 Nilaparvata lugens
TTCTAAAAATATCAATCTCGTGCACCTGGAAGCCCAAATTTCAATTTTCCTTCTAGATTTTTCGAAATAAATGTTCAAACTTCATTAATAGTACATACGATTTCATAAAAAAATCACCAAATCATATGGTCAGAATTAAAAAAAAATTATTATATTGAAGAACTGGATTATACACATATACAAGTGTAAAGTAGTATAGGAAAATTATGTTTGATGCATCATCACGTCTGAACTACTGGACTGATTAACTTGAAATTTTGCATTATAGATTCTTGCTTAACCGAGGATGGTTATAAACCTATTTTAAATTCTTCAATATTTGATCACATCAAGTTTTCAATTATTTGTCATGCTTTCACTTGTTGTAAGGAAGCAGCAGAACATTTCTCTTAAAAGGGAAATTAGAAAATAGGTATGATTGGGGATCCTTTTTGAATTATAAAAACAGGTTTTCCGTCACACTCAAATTTTTTCCGCCATTTTGGAACCACCATTTTGAATACAACTTCTTTTTTTAATTGAAATGTGGTCATATGATACAAAAACGTGATTCTGATACAGGATTTCCAGAGAAAAGGTATGGTGAAAACCGCACATAGATATCTCAAACCTTTCAAAATTTATTCTCATTCATTTCCTTTATTATAGTATAGAAGATGAAAAATAAAATGGATGATATATCCATCTATCTGCTATCATCTTCTATGCTATAATAGAGGAAAGAACTGGCTTAAAGACGTACACACGTATAAAGATGATAGGGAAATTATGTTTGATGCATCATCATGTCTGAACTACTGGACTGATTTACTTGAAATGCTGCTTATAAATTCTTAATCAACTGAGGATTCTTATAGGCCTATTTTCAATTCTTCTGGATTTCATTACGTCAAGTTTTAAAATAGACCCTTGCGAAGCACGGGTTACCTGCTAGTGATATATATATATATATATATATATATATATATATATATTGTCACATTATTTTTTTATAATTGAATAACGATTAGCCTCCTGCTTGGCATCAATCGGTAGAGCATAAAAATATTTTAATAATTATAAAAATCTGGTCGTGGTTTTTACTAGGATATAGTCTCATAAAAATCTTTATAGGCCCAGATATGAGCTTCCACAACAATACTGATAATTTATTTAAAAAAAAATATATATATATATATATATATATATATATATATATATATATATATATATATATATATATATATATAAAGCTTATATCCTACAGTATTGAGGAATAAAAATAAATCGTACACCATAAAAATTTGATACATATATTAACAAATATCTCAAAAATAAATCAGAGCAAAAATATATAGAGCGACAGAAATATATAATATAACAAGAAACGAAATCAATAAAATATCACAGATTAATATTATTCTTTAAATTCTATAGCACGAAACGCTACCATGTGCTTTCATTTTTATGATCATATGCATTTATTTGCATTTAGCTTCGATATCAACTTGCTGATACTTGTCAACTTGGACGATTCTATTTAGAATCTAAATTTCTTAAGTCAGCATGATAAATTGACAAACTAGTGATCCAAATATATATATATTAAATTCTATAGTTTCTAATAGATTTCTTTGTAATAAATATACTTTTTATCTCAGGGTGCGGGATTCAGCACCTGACGGAATAGATAGATCAATTCATCTAGTGAATCAGAGCTACATTAAATTATCGCAAATTATATTGTAGAACCTCAGGGTGATTGGTCGACATATAAATTGGAATAGAATTTAACTTTGTTATGAACAAGATTAGGATTAAGTTTAGAACAGGATTGAAGTACATGAACAAAACTTGAAAATGGTATTTAAAACAAATTTGAACTTGTAGACAGACGCGGTGACGCACAAAAGCAGCCATTTTGAGAATGCTGTAATGGAAATAAAATATGTAAAACTGAAACAAGTGTACAAATCTTGAAAAACTGATAATAGTTCCACAAAACCAAAATGAGATTCATTCAAACATTGAACTAGTATTTCTTAAAGTTAAATCTTCAAGCTAATCTTTTGGAGAATCTTGTTTTGTCATGTGTATGAGCAGAGTTAGTTTAAAATGGGCAGCAGTTCAGTATTTGATTCAATTTATGGCTAATTTTGTTGAAGAAGACTGTCAATTTTGTAGGACAGTGATAAGTGCTTTAATCAGGTCATCAAAACTTCTGGAATTATTGTAGAAATTTTTTATTGAGATTCAGAATAGATATTGCAAACCAACAAATGAATCGCCTAATGCCAAGAATCTCAAAGTTAGGGCAAATCGTTCTTGTAAAGTTATTGCTTCCCTCATGATGGTATCATTTGTTTGGATAACTAGTTGAATTAAATTTAGTATATTAACAAAATAATGTTTTGACATCCTAATAAAGTTTGAATTGACAATCTCATATCTTATGTCATGTAGCAATTCATTTCCTTACTTCAACCTACAATCATTCAACCCACCTACATCGTTTGTTAAGTTTTAGGCTATTTTCGATTTTATTATACAAGTCATTGAAATAAATGATACAGCTGCATTTTGTAATAATAGTCTATTATCTTCAATAATGGAATGACGCCATTGTTATCATGATGTGGAAAATTTACATCTACCATGTCTTCGTGTCGTCTGCAAATCAGATAGCTTTTTGAATGCCGAGGCATACGTGGAACGCGTCCACAAGGACGTACAGTGAATGCCGAGGCATGTGTACATATGATTGTTCGCGCGAATCTGTACGGACGTGTGTACAATGCTTTATGTTAATGACAAATCAAAATTGTGGTCCAATAACTAATTGTAAATTGTAGGATTTTTGTAATTTTGTAGGATATGTGGATTGTCAAATATTTAAATAGAAACATGCATGGAGTATATGATTCAAATCATGATTAACAAATTTATAACTCCATAATTTAAGTGAAAATAGCTTCTCTACAGGGTTCCTACAAGAAAGTATAGCTCACATATTATCTTACTGTGGCTATCAAATCATCTTGTGTTTGTTTTATGTTATCAGAGTTGGTAATTAAAATTGTAATCTTCAATATGTTATATGTTTCAGATAGCTAGGCTATACATAGAGAGATTTATTCAAACTTTGAACTAGTATACCTTAAGGGCACGCCACACCAAGCTCGCTACCGCGGCGGTAGCGAAGTTTTAAAAATCGCTAGCCATGTATTCAGGTTGCTTGCGCCACACCGAGCTCGCTACCGCGGCGGTAGTACGGCGCACTACCACCTACGACCGCCTGCTAGGCGATTCAACAAAAGTTCGCTGAGAGGTAGTACGGCGGACAAAGCGAGCTCAGTGTGGCGCGCTCAACCTGAATACATGGCAGGCGATTCGAAGAGGTAGCGCATGCGCACCTCTCCTCCTTGCAAGACAACGCAACTAGTACGTCTCACCCCCCACTACTAGACTCACTACTCGGAGACTACCGCTAGCGGACGTTTTTCGGTGTGGCGTGCTCAGCCGAGAAAACTACCACCAGCGGTACTACCTCGGCGGTACTGGCGAGCTTGGTGTGGCGAGTCCTTTAATGGTAAATCTTGAAGCTAATCTTTTGGAGAATCTTGTTTTGTTATGTGTATGAGCAGAGTTGGTTTAAAATGGGCAGCAATTCAGTATTTGATTCAATTTATGGCTAATTTTGTTAAAGAAGACTGTCAATTTTGTAGGACAGTGTTAAGTGCTTTGATGAGGTCATCAAAACTTCTGGAATTATTGTAGAAATTTCCTTTTTTGAGATTCAGAATAGATATTGGAAACCAACAAATGAATCGCCCAATGCCAAGAATCTCAAAGTTAGTGCCAATCGTTCTTGTTAAGTTATTGCTTCCCTCATGATGGTATCATTTGTTTGGATAACTAGTTGAATAAGATTCAGTACCTATATTAACAAAATAATGTTTTGACATCCTAATAAAGTTTGAATTGACAATCCCATATCTTATAGCAATTTATTTCCTTACTTCAACCTACAATCGTTCAACCCACAAACATCATTTGTTAAGTTTTATTTTCGATTTTATTATTATACTAGTCATCAAAATAGATGATACAGCTGCATTTTGTAATAATTATCTTCAATGATGGAATGACGGGACGCCATTGTTGTCATGATGTGGAAAATTCACATCTACCATGTCTTCATGTCGTCTGCAAAAGCAGATAGCTTTTTGAATACCGAGGCAGTGCCTACTAAAGATCTACATGGCCAGAACATACAGCCGATCAGCTGTTCAAAAGCGTACACTTCAACCCGTGTTTACATTGAAATCCTCATGTCGAGTGGAATTTTTCATGAATAAACGCTAATAATTCAACTGATAACTACTTTTTCGAAAAAAGGGTTCTTATTTTATTTTACCAATACAATTTTTGTCCTTCATCATGAATTTCAAGGGTAGTAATCATTGAGTTCTCTTAATATTCTTAGTTATTGGTTAACCAATTTGTAGGTTAGCCTTGTTTTAAATTAGCTTTTTCAAATTCAAACACGTATTTCAATTATTGTCAAAAAATATAGTGTAAAGTTGAGTTGCTTGATCTTTGAATTAGGTCTACCTATTGTTTTTTTCAATTTTGATTACAGTATTGCTCAATTTCTACGAGAGGAATTACAATCACGGCTTTTGTAGTATGCTAATATTTATAGCTTTATTAGATTTAAGGAATTTTTAGATAAAACATAATTTTTTTGAAAAGGTAAATAGGTAGGCTATCACTCATTTTATTATATAAGTCACTATTGAAATAAGAATTCTTCTCAAATCATAACAAGAATGGCTTGAAATAGAAAACTTTTGCAGTGTTGGTTACCTATCTTTAGTAGGTATTAAAACAGAACATACAGTAAGGTATTTCTAACAATATTATTATAAACGAAAATATGTGATAAATGATTATACTGCTAGCTTACTCAGTAAAGGATTTTAATATTCAGCCTGATCCAAAAAACAAGTCATAACAACAACATCTACTTAATAACAAGTCATTATTTCAAAAAAGTGATATCAGTTGAATTATTAACGTTTATTCACGAAAAATTCCATTCAACATAGGGGTTTCAATGTAAACACGGGTTGAAGTGTACGCTTTTGAACAACTGATCACCTGATGGTTCTAGCCTTGTAGTTTCGTAAGCAACGACCGAGGCATACGTGGAACGCGTCCACAAGGACGTACCACAAAGAAGAAGGGATCCTCTTCTCTGTGGACGTACAGTGAATGCCGAGGCATGTGTACATACGATTGTTCGCGCGAATCTGTACGGACGTGTGTACAAGGCTTAAGCCTCAATCTATGAGAACTTATTACTACTTTATGAAAAGTTGATTCTACATTGTAAAAGTTGACCTAAAATAAATATCTCTAAAATCATATAATAGAAATATAAATCTCAGTAGGTCCAAGCTTTTAAATTATTGTCACAACATGTTTTGGACACAATTAGATTGCTGTTTGACTTTCGGGGGGAGGTACTGGGGGTCCAGCAAAAATTATTTGAAAAATAGCTTATAGTGGTTTTTAAAGCATATTTTACTTCAAATCCGTTTTAAATCCTCTTATTTGGTAGTGGTAAATAAATAAAATTCTGAGTTAATAGTTTCAAGTTTTACCTACAAAATAAAAATTATTTACAAAAAAAACAGCATAATAAAACAACATTAGTTGTATTTTTTGTTTCGATTACCAGCCATAATTTGAATCTTTTTCCGGGGGACATAGCATATATCATAAAATATTGTGGGGGACGCGTCCCCCATGTTCCCCCCTCAGGTTCTACACCCATGTCAGACACTAATGCCATTTCCAAGTCTTGAAAGTCTACTGAGATTAATATTACAATTTATATTAGAAGTAGCCCTAAAGAAAAAAGACTCTAAAATCATTTCCATACATTATTCACTTTTCTTTCCTATAGTGAAGTCTACATATTATTTGAGTGTAATATTATTATGAGCTAGTAGTTCTGTGAACAGTAGACCTCACGCAGTATTCTCATCCACAAGTACCTGATTGAAACTATAGACCTTATGAAAATACAGCAATAGACTGGCTTCTCCACACATCTGTGTAATCACTTGTCAGCTGATTTATGATGAATATTTCTATAGTCTGATTTTTACTCTAATATTGGCGTATGAAGGAGGCTCCTTTCTCCTTTTATATTATCTTTGAAATGCAAAATTTCCAAAAACCTTGTATATACGTCGACTCACAATTAAAAAAGGAACATACCTGTCAAATTTCATGAAAATCTATTACCAGGTTTTGCAGTAAATGCGCAACATATAAACATTCAAACATTAAGAGAAATGCCAAACCGGTAACTTGAATATTAGACCTCACTTCGCTCGGTCAATAACATTGTTGTTGCTATCCATGTATTAGGGATGGGTATCGATACATCGATGTTTAAAAACATCGATGTTTCAACATCAAACATCGATGTTTCAACATCAAACATCGATGTTTTTAACATCGATGGTTACTGTTCGATGTTTTTCACTTATCGATGGTTTTACCTAGACATCGGTCATCCGATGTTTTTCCCAACTAAAAAGTAAAAACAATTCTAATTTTTCAATTTGATACAAGTTTTTTTTCTATTTTTTTGTTTGAAGAGGATTATCTTGAGAGCAATAAACAATAGTAACAGAATTACAATCATTATCTCTATCATATTTAGTGTAGTATTCTGTTTAGTGTTTTTTGTGAATATAGATCACTCTTGTGAAAGATCTCGCATAAGTTTTGATTTCCTGCAGATTGCTATTTTTATTTTTCAATCAGGCTCTCTGTATTTTTATGTGAGACTGTTTGATACTCTTGAAGATTTACATTACTTCTGTGGCCCATGTCAAGGTTGGATAGTTAGTTATTTAGAATTGAATAAGAGGTCGGATTCTTCTTTTCTTAGGAAGAAAGAGTTTTTTCTTACTACAATTATTTCCTCAACATGTGTATAACACTAATTAATCTAGCTCTGAAAAAGAGGTCCTCGTATTGTAAGGAGTGCAGATATCCATATAAAAAAACTTAATCCATTTTCATTTCCTTAAAAATATATCAGGTATTGATTGAATGAATACGATATGAGTATCAATGATTGCTAAAATTAGCTTAGGGTGAAATTTCAAGACCGAATCCTCAAGGATATCCCGAGAGGTTTCAGACTAAACCATGAAGATGACAAATCTTGTGAACTAGAGTTGATGTATCTTTTTAGTCACAACCTGACTTCAATTATTCGAAAGACTGTTACTTGAATACCACAAGTCCAAAATTGCTGTGATTCCAGTTAGTAACTGTTGAAATATTGGAACAATAGCTCCAGATAAAATTGTAGTCACTTTAGAAGCTCGTTTTGTGCTCTACAATCTGAGATCAGGTATAGCGATCTATCTCATATTCCAGGTACACCTGACAATAATACTCCTTGTATTGTGAAAAACACATAATTTTCAGCTTCAAGCATCATCACCAACTACATTGTCCTCACATTGATATTTAGCACAACGACATAAGTTCTTGAGACTATGTTCTATGAGAATCACCCGTAAGATACACTTCATTTCAGTATTTCCTAGTGGAGAGGCGCGCTTAAGGACACCTCAAGGATCGAAATTTCAAACACATGACTTTTGACACAATGCTCAGATTTCATGGTACTACACTTCATCCTTCTCGGTTCGTCACGGCGGTTCAAAATCATGCATAATAAGTCAAATTCGGTCGAAAAATGGAAAATTTATTGTTGAGTGTACTTAAGCCCATATTCCAATACACAGAAAATGACCAATTTCTATTTTCAAATAGTTGCATGTCTTGTGAAATACTTCTGATAAAATTTCCAAATCTAGTGAGAATGTGGAAATTGTCCCCCTCTACTCACTCCAATAAATAATACTTTCGATTCCAAAACAATTTGGAAGTTGAGATTTTAAAAATGGCGATTTTAGTTTTTACATTTTTTCGTAATTTTACTGTTGTTTAAGAGTTTCTAAAACGAGTCTGATACATCATAGAGACTTACAAAGTTTTTACATTTTTTCGTAATTTTACTGTTGTTTAAGAGTTTCTAAAACGAGTCTGATACATCATAGAGACTTACAAATTGATTACTTACAGATTGATTACAAATTGTAGATAAATTCATCCTCTACGAGCTCAGTTGCCTAAAATCCATCTTGAATCACTTTTCGCTATCATAGAACTGCCAAAACCGTTAATATGAGAAAAATATCTACAATTTCCGGATTTTTTTCAACAATCAAATCTCACTTTACAACATATTTTTTCATGAATTGTTTACAGCAGATGAAATAGAAAATTCTATTGTACATTTCAAGATCATGTAATAATTTTTATAATAAGGGGTTACCAAGATACATAGCTTTGAATATAGAAATTGGCCTTTTCTTATGTATTGAATATGGATAAGTACCTACACTCAACAATTAATTTTCTATTTTTTGACCGAATTTGACTGTTGATGCATGATTTTGAACCGCCTTGGTGAGCCGAGAAGAATGAAGTGTAGTACGATGGAATCTGAGCATTGTGTCAAAAGTACTATGAGTGTTCTCACTAGATTTGGAAATTTTATCAGAAGTATTTCACAAGACATGCAACTATTTGAAAATAGAAATTGGTCATTTTCTGTGTAGCCTATTGGAATATGGGCTTAAGTACACTCAACAATAAATTTTCCATTTTTCGACCGAATTTGACTTATTATGCATGATTTTGAACCGCCGTGACGAACCGAGAAGGATGAAGTGTAGTACGATGAAATCTGAGCATTGTGTCAAAAGTTATGTGTTCGAAATTTTGATCCTTGAGGTGTCCTTAAGCGTGCCTCTACTAGGAAATACTGAAATTGAGTGCATCTAACGGGTGATTCTTACCCATGAACTTATGTCATTGTGCGAAATATCAATGTGAGGACAAAGTAGATGGTGATGATGGTTGAAGCTGAAAATTAGGTGTTTTCCACAATACAAGGAGCATTTTTGTCAGGTATACCTGGAAATCTATATGACATAGAGCGCTCTACCTGATCTCATGTCTATATTGACTGGACTAATAGTATCATCCATAAAAACGTAGGGCGATAAACGATGTTTAAAAACATCGATGTTCAAAAACATCGATGTTCAAAAACATCGATGTTTACTGTTCGATGTTTTTCACTTATCGATGTTAGGATGGAAAAAACATTCAAATTCCAAAAATTAAAAACCAGAAGATCCATTATCATACGAAATTTCAAGTAATAGTACCGTATATTCATGCCAGATTTCATCAATTTGTAAAATTTTCATGTTCCATGCAATAGACCAAGACTTAAATGCTATTCACCGTTTGTCACGGAACCGCCTACCATTTCAATTTCTACCACAGAGAAGAAAATTCCTTCTACTTTGTGTTTCTACCTAAATAGAACAAAAAACTTAAACCCATTCCTTGCCCCCCCCCCCATTCTATGACTACTATAATATATTCAAAGAATCTTGTGAAAAATTATGCTGCTCAATTAAGTTATATATATGCGTATGGCGTGAGGGAAGACAAACATAAATAACATTATTTACAATGTATAAAGTGCTGTCATAATAATTATAATAAAATCAAACAATATTATGAGAATGTCATGCTTGCCAGTCAAATGGCTCTGTGAAAATGTAAACATAGAAAAAATAGATATTGGGTTCAAGTACCCTACACAGAAAATCAAACTCCATATTTCAAATGTCAACCTCGAGGTCACTCAGCCACTCTATAGCTTTTCTGGTGAGAGTGAGGAGGCTCACAGCACCTGTTAGAAATCTGTACTGCCGTGCTACCAATTTTTCCTTAAATTGGTTGGAATAGCATTTCACACCTATTAACCTAAGGAAATTTATCGGCTCCAACGTAATAGATTCTTGATAAATTATGAATGGATCTATCGCCTATGAATGAGAAATCCAGTTTTCAGAGCAAATGAACTTATAATCTTCAGATGAATTTTGACAAAATATTATACAAATACACAAAGAACTATATCTTATAAGCCTAAGCATTTAGAGTTACTACGAGCTAAAGTACTTATCCAATTTGTAGTTGAAAAACAGTGGCTATTGGCTTGTATACACAAATAGCAATATACAGACAAAATAGAACACTATAAACTGTTTAAAACTCAATTTAAAACATTAATAAATTCACTTGAATAGAAAATTATTCAGAGAGCAAAAATTTACAACACACACAGCCAGCCATTTTTCTAGAGAGAAAGAAGCCACACAAAAAGCTACAAGTCAGGAAGAGAGCAAAAGCTTCTAGACACCTCAACGTTACAGACACGTCACCAAAAAATTATAAATTACAAGTTTAGAATTCACATTTTATATTTGTTCTCAATAAAACTTCATTTTGAAACTGTTATTTTAAATTTTTATATAACATCTCTATTTAAATAAACCATTTATCTATTAATTCTGTTAACCCAGCCTCGGTGACACCATGGAACAATGCAACAATCATTTACGATAATAAATTCTCAGTCGAAAAGTTTGTTCGTATATCGATGACTCTGATATTTACTATACAGTTTCATAGATCTCGAATTGAAGATTCGATTCCAATGTGAGAAAAAATGTAATATTACAAATACCCCCCTTTTGACATAAAAAATTTTACTGTTAGAAAATTTAAAGAAAAAAAATTACATTGACCCTAATGAAAATTTTGAATTGTAAATTCGAGAACAGTAACAATTTTTTTTTATAAAAACATTACATGTCAACTATAATTGAAAATTATTATAAAAATTCATCAATAGCATTTGTTATATGTTTCCAAACAATATTTCAAAGTATAGAATATCAAAATTACTTTTGATTTAGCTTTATAATTTAAAGGAAAATATCTCAACAGAAAGTTTAATATGTAAAGAATAGTTTTTTGAAATTGCACATAAATTTAATTGATAGAAAATTTAATTTTTATTGCATAAAAAAAATTAGTATGTTGAATGAAAAATGTATTATTATTATTTCCTTTTTTTTTTCAATGAATTGATGAATTGTTACATTTAATTTTCAATAAATCAAAAAAATGTTCATTTCTTTCACTATTGACGCGGTTGATTTTATCGATGCACATTTTGGAAAACAGTCCGTTAAGGCACTCAGTATGATTTTCAGTTAAGTGTGACTCCAGTGTGATGACATCAGTGTTGGGCTGATCCGAATACTCGTAGTGTTGGGCTGATCTGGATGCATGTAGTGTTGGGCTGATACTTGTAGTCGACTGATGCATATCAAACTCGATACAGGTGACATCTCAGTTAGCATTGCCTCATGCTTGTAGTAGACGGCTGCATACCAAACTCGATACAGGTGACATCTCAGTTAGCATTGCTTCATGCTTGTAGTAGATGGCTGCATTCCAAACTCGATACAGAGTCACGTAAATTTTGTATCATATTTGTAATTGTACAATGTACATTTCAGGCTTGAAATGACAATGTAATTCGTTTTTTGGAAAAGAGATAGACGCTGCATACAGGATTAATTTAGGTGAGGATTAATTTAGGTAAGGTTTGGTTTTTTGATACTTTTAGTGTTCAAGGTTTAGAGTTCTGCATACAGGAATAATTTAGGAGAGGATTTTTGAATCAATTCTTTCATGATACTGTGACTGTTATTCTGAATTCAAAGTTGGGAATGTGAACATGGATGGCAATTACCTCCAGGTAATGTAGTAGTGTTGAAGTTTGAGATACAAAGTCAGCAATAAGCGTTGGCATTGTTATTGGCGTATGCTTTGGTGTCGGCATTGGCATCGGCATTGATATTGGCATTGGCATCAGCATTGGCGTAAGCATTGGCATTGGCGCAGGCATTGGCGTAGCTATTGGCATTGGCATCAGCATTGGCGCAGGCATTGGCATTGGCGCAGGCATCGGCGTAGATTTTGGCATTGGCATCAGCATTGGCGCAGGCATCGGCGTAGATTTTGGCATTGGCATCAGCATTGGCTTAGCTATTGGCATTGGCGCAGGCATCGGCGTTGGCGTAGCTATTGGCATTGGGGCAGGCATTGGCGTAGTTATTGGTGTTGGCATCAGCACAGGCATCGGCGTAGTTATTGGCGTAGATATTGGCGTAGTTATTGGCGTTGACATTGGCGTAGTTATTAGTGTAGGCATCAGTGTAGATTTAGGCGTAGTTGAGTCACACTAGTTCGAAAATCACCCAAATGTTCTTAACACTCTTCATGGCGTTCACTTGTTGCCGATTTCGAGATTCACATGATAATTATTTCAATGTTAATGTCTGTGCTGTACCTGTTATCTTAAAATGCTTATAAACTAAAAGGAAAATCTTGATTAGGCTATCAATACAATCTAATACACATGGAAATTATTTTTAAGTATATAATCAATATAAAATTGAAATTTGTTAACATCTTATTATACAGTCAGCAATACATAAATTGTGAAATATAGAGATATCAATTATAAATTTCAATATAAAAAAATTTCATTTCCATCTATTCACTGTTCAAATATCAAAATTTAATCCATTCTTCAAAATAGAAATAGAATTTCATAACACTCTGTATCATTATCAAAATTGTAAAAAAACATCAGATCATCACAACAAAAATTAATTTCAATATATATTTCAATAATTTCAGACAATTGGTCTTCTATTCACAATCATTTCATAATATATCTGCATTTCATTATCATCTAGTATAACATTTCATTTATAGCAAGTTCATTTCACATTTATGATTTATCATTCAGGGTTTCAAAATTATTTAGTTTTAATTTTTTGTTCAAAAATTGTATAAAAAGCAAATTATTTAATATTATTAATCATTGTTTGTTGGATACTATAGTTTATTTCGACTTTTCAATGTTCTAAACACAAACTACATTTCATGACAAAACACTTTACTATCAATCATTAAACAAGAAATCATTCAAAACATCAATAATATTTTGCTTCAAAGGCAATCAATATTCATAAGTAATCATCATTTTGCATCTATGGCAATCAACAATATTAATCATTATTTTGCATCTATGGCAATCAACATTATTAATTAACACAAAAAATATTATCTCATTACTGCCTCTCTAAGTCATAACCTTCTGGTCATTTCTTCTTTAGGCAATAATGGTTTTCCATCTCAAAAAACAATCACATACCAGCAAAATTCTAATCAACAAACCCCACTAAAAATTCTACATACACTCCAGCATCCATTTCAAACGATAATCAATCATATCAAAATTTATAGAACAAACAGTTTTAAAATTTTGAAAAAGATATCAATTACAAAAACTTTAGAAAAATTTTAACCTTTAACTCATTTCAATTGATAATATAACACAACGTTTTTATTCAAAGAAAACACTATTATTCAAGTTAACTTTCATTAATACATCACATATATATGGCTACACAATTCATTAATACTTTCAAATTTCAAAGTTTATTTATTATAACAAGAGAATTTATACATAAGAATAGATTTCAGCATGTTCTAAATTGAACCATTTATTTTTTTAAATAATTTATAATTTAAAGACTGTATAATAAGTACAAACATTTCAAGATTATAATACAAAGACAATCAAGATGAATAATGGGTAAATAAGTTCCCTAAAAAATACAAACAAGAGAAAAAGAAAATTGGGTAAATAAATTTCCTAAAACAATACAAAGAAGAGAAAGATTAATTAGAGCCTATCCTACATGTCAGTACTGAACTTTCATGAGGAAGTATATTTAATAAAATATACTACAATGAGAAAATGGGACATAATTTGCTCTGAAAAACCTAATTACCTAATATGATACCTAAAAAAAATAGACATGATTAAAATATGTAATACATGATGAAAAAATATACCGCAAGCAAACAATTATTTACACTACAATGGATAGATTTTAGAAAAGTTAAGTTTTATCAACAATTTAAAGATTAGGAAAATAAGCTACTATTTCAACTTCCAAAATTATTTCAGAAAAATACAAATTTAAATGACTATGGATAAGATTGGTTAAGATATGCATCATAGAAGAAATTTACTGAACATTACACAAAGACAGGAAAGAATCGAAATTTGAAAAGATTAAGGGCCAAGAAAAATAGGCTACAGGAAAGAAAAAAGATACAATTATGGACTCTTACCATACGTAGTATTTACGGTCATTGCTATTCTGAATCCCGGCATGACACAGGATTCCTAATCATTGTGTACTGGGGAATACCCTTTCATCATGTGATTCACTGTCATCATCTTGTAAATAAGCAACTTGAAACAACCTTTGAATACTAACACATCAATGGTGACTTTGTGTTTTGTTTTCTTCAAGAACATAATTTTATTCATGAGTTGTTTCAACAAAGCCATTTTGCTTGCAAAAGTTAGTCATGTTCACTTGAGAATGCATTGCATACACCTTTTCAATTCTCAGTAGAAAGTTGAACTCATCAACTTGACTCAAAGCAACATTAATTTTGTTTACATTGTTCCTAACCTCTACAGAAACCTGTCTCATGTAATCATTCACTTTGTTCATAGTTTTCCTAACCTTCAATGTAGCAATATTACTTTCATGATAGTTGACTTTCAGTGAAGACAACTCCCTACCTACTTCTTTACTCAATTCTACTATCTCATTAAGGTTGAATTTTTCAACAACAGTAACTAGGCCTACATTGTCAGAAACTTGAATGAGTTGATCCTGTATCTTAACACTACTATTATCCTGCTTCAATTTGTTTTCATCTTCATGATTATCACTCAATGTTTCATGTGCATTTTTCAACAGAAGGTTTATACTAACCTGCTCTAGTCTAATGCTAGCAAATTCTTGCTTCATCTCATCAAACCTAGCATTAAACTTGGCATTTTGCTCATCAATCTTGGCATTTTGCTCATCAAACTTTTGTGTTAAGAATGCTATAAGATTCAGATCATTTTTAATGTTTGCCATTTTGTAATATGCACTGATATCTATTCATTAAAACTTGATCTCTCTTGAACCGATTTCCCACTCAGCAGTATACCATTCATAACCTATCAAGATATCTATCCTACTAATAATTTTTTATAACCAGGGATATATTTTGTAGTTTGAGTCCCACACCAGGGCGTACCATTTGCTGTGCTACCAATTTTTCCTTAAATCGGTTGGAATAGCATTTCACACCTATTAACCTAAGGAAATTTATCGGCTCCAACGTAATAGATTCTTGATAAATTATGAATGGATCTATCGCCTATGAATGAGAAATCCAGTTTTCAGAGCAAATGAACTTATAATCTTCAGATGAATTTTGACAAAATATTATACAAATACACAAAGAACTATATCTTATAAGCCTAAGCATCTAGAGTTACTACGAGCTAAAGTACTTATCCAATTTGTAGTTGAAAAACAGTGGCTATTGGCTTGTATACACAAATAGCAATATACGGACAAAATAGAACACTATAAACTGTTTAAAACTCAATTTAAAACATTAATAAATTCACTTGAATAGAAAATTATTCAGAGAGCAAAAATTTACAACACACACAGCCAGCTATTTTTCTAGAGAGAAAGAAGCCACATGAAAAGCTACAAGTCAGGAAGAGAGCAAAAGCTTCTAGACACCTCAACGTTACAGACACGTCACCAAAAAATTATAAATTACAAGTTTAGAATTCACATTTTATATTTGTTCTCAATAAAACTTTATTTTGAAACTGTTATTTTAAATTTTTATGTAACATCTCTATTTAAATAAACCATTTATCTATTAATTCTGTTAACCCAGCCTCGGTGACACCATGGAACAATGCAACAATCATTTACGATAATAAATTCTCAGTCAAAAAGTTTGTTCGTATATCGATGACTCTGATATTTACTATACAGTTTCATAGATCTCGAATTGAAGATTCGATTCCAATGTGAGAAAAAATGTAATATTACAGTACATTGGACACTCATTTGTTATTATATGTTGAAGAGTTTGAACTTGACAGCAATCACAATTCTCAGAATCTGCAATACCCATTTATAGGCCTACATGGATGCTTTTGCCCTGCTGCAACCAGTCCTAATCCTATTAAGCCTGACCCGTAATTTTCTAGGGAGAGAGAAACCTATTGGAGAAGCTGTCTTATTTACTGTGTCTCCAATCTCATTTTGTTCACACCGCTCTCTCCATGTGTCCAAGATTTGTTGGTTGCTCATCCTACAACTTAACCATGGAGGTATTCGTGATCTCAGTCTTATTCCTGGTTCATCACTCAGAAATTGATGTATGGGAAGGGATAGGTTGCTCTCTATTTGTTCCCACAGTCGGCTGTTTGGTTTGATACGGCGCAGGTCTGGTGTCTTTATATGAGAGAGTATCGGCACTCAGTGTTGAGGTGTGGCCTGCAATGTCCCAGAAATTTTGCGGATTGTCTTGTTCAGCTCCACATCTATTAGCTTGACATGGCTGCTCTCATGCCAAACTGGTACACAGTACTCTGCAACGCTGTAAACTAAAGGCAGGGCTGTGTGGTTTTTACTGCGCGAGGTCTACTGTCCACAGAACTACTAGTAAAATAGATAATAATTGTTACTGAACAAAAATCACAATTGAGTGCTGTAAAATATAATATTGTTCAACAAGAATGGACAATGAATTTGTAATCTATAACTCCGACTATACTGAAATTACTTGAATCATGCTATCCACTATGAAATATGGTTCAAATATTATTAAAATCGTCAACACTGTAGTCTTACCATTTCCACTAAAAAAATGATGTGAATTTCAGTATACAACAATTGTATGATTTCAAAACCATTGTAAATTGATCAACTTCTACGACGTATAATCTACTTTTGTATAAGATTAAGTTTAGAAAGGTTTACTTCAGAAGATATCTCAATTGAATAGGCACATAGAGTACCGAGTTATTTTGTAGCCGGAAGTACCACTCTATTCTATTATTATTGGACGTTTAAAAAATTCATTTCATTATGATGGATTTTGGTTGCATTTCTATCTAGTGATGGTGATGGGTTGATATTCTTGTTTTAAAATTGATGAATATGAATAAGAAAACATTTATTCTGCTTAAAAAATAACCCAATATTGTTATTCTTGAATCTATAGGTTATATTCTACTGCAATGTCTTATCAGTCATACAGAGGTACAACTCTTGGAAATACTCTACAAGAAAGTCTTGACGAACTTATGCAGGTACCATACAATAACATTTATTTCAGTGCCTAATTTTTTTGAATTTATGAATACTTCCTGTAGTTTATAAATAGCGTTTTAACATAAACTATTGTAATGGCGAATTTTCAATTGAGCTGTATCATGCAATGATTGCTACATAATCAAAGTAGTTGTAGTTGAGAAAGTTAGATACCGGGTAGACCTACGGTATACTAAAAGGTAAAATTATTATACTCTCTTCTATGCCTAGTAAAACAGCTACTGTAATTAGAAACAAGAGGTTGAACATAGAATATTGTATGTTTTATGGCAATAATAGAATAGATACTAGGCCTAGTCTCTTTTCAATTTTTGTTTTCAACTATTAATAGTTTTCAACTAAATCTGAAACTAATTTACAAGTCAAGGTACCTAGTTTACTAGCATATTCTATTACTGTTATAATATTGTCAATAGCCTAGCTCTACAGTCTACATGCCCAATGATGTTGCTATCCATCCTTGCTCGCAAATTCTTCTTTGAAGAATGTGACGAAACAATTACGGCCATTCCTTTTCTGGGCGTTTATGACAGAAATAGGAACTGAGGGCAGAAAACTTTGATTTTTGTTTTTGTAAAACTTTTTTGGTATAATTGAATTACATTACCTAGCCTTATTTAGTTTGTTTGAATTATACTTATTCAATAAAAGCATTTAAATAGCTTAGTTCAGCTTACTATCACTGAATAATAATAATAATAATAATAATAATGGTTTTTGTTCATAGCACAGACATGCCACCAGGGCATGTCCATAAGGGAACACGTCAAGATAATAATAAAAACAAGTCCATAGATGGACAGTCAAAATGAATACACTATGCTTGGTAATGATTATTGGTCATCTTTGTTTTTAGTGTTGAGCACAAATCAATTTATAAACACCGTTTTTATAAACCTTTATGAACTAACTCAAAATATATCATCTTCATTTGAATCATGTCATTTTATTTCTTGAATCAAATAATTAACTTCTTGTCCTATGATGTTGGCAATCATCCTTGCTCGCAAATTTTTTATTGAAGAAGGTGACGAAAAAATGGCCTCTCCTTTTCTGTGCATTTTGACAGAAACAGGAACTGAGGACAAGAAAAATACATTGTCAAAACGTTTTAAAGCCAGTGGATTCCTTTGGAGTACATGGTTGGCACTTGGAAAAGCTTCATTCTCAGCCATTTTCTATGTAGTAAATAGTAGTGATTGAAGTCATCCCGGTCTGTTATATGTTATAATATTAATAACAGACCGTTATTAATATTCTAGTGAATATTAATAGAAACACCAAGAATTATATTCTAGTGTTCAATTCTATCTCTATGTGATTTTACTCATCGACACAACTTTAATCATAAATGGGAAAGACCAGGACGAACTACACTTAAATTATAATGATTTTATTTTTAAATCAAGTTTTCTGGATCTTTCTTATGTGACGGAAAGTCTTTTTTCTTACATTATTTCTTGTACAAAAGAGGCGCGGCGTGAAGTCGCAAGTTTTGGTAAATAACTTTACCCTCTTTTTTTTAACAAAATTTTTCTTTATCTTTGTTCTTAACTCATTTTTTTCATTTTCTTTTCTTCTCTCTATAGTTTATACCATTATACATTTTACAGAATAGTATTATACTCTTACAGATTACTTCTATGTCAGTTCTTGAATGTGATGACGATCTCATAGGCTATCATGATACAAGTGAGATAGATGATTTATTCTCATATGAACCACAAAACTTAAGCAATAAAAACCTATTGAATTTCTTCCATACTAATATAAGAAGCCTGAATAAAAACTTTGAAGAATTGGTTCATTATTTGGCTAATATAAACTTTAAATTTCATATTATTGCCTTGTCAGAAACGTGGATTACGGATGATGCTCATTTTACTTACAGTCTTGAAGGATATAATGTTGTACAAAAGAAAAGTAAACACTCAAAGTGTGATGGAATATGTTTATTTGTTGATAAAAATTTTCATTTTGATATGATCGATTTGGATATTAAAGAATCAAATTCCATTGGTATGGCGTGTTCAATTGATAACATCAAATATACAATAATATTGATTTATCGCTCTCCAGCTACCAACATTAATAATTTTGTAACGAGTCTAGACGCTTGTTTAAACAGAATGAAGGACACTACCAATGTAATTGGTATAATGGGCGATATAAATCTTAATATTTTAGAAAACAATAGTTTAACAAATGAGTACTTGAGCACACTACATATCAATGGATTTAAATCCTACATCAATAAGCCGACAAGGATAGTCAATCGAAATGGTACCTGCATAGACCACATATTTTTCAAGGAGGGGGGAAACAATAGAGACCTGCAGCGTGGCGTGATTATTGAAACTAATATAACAGATCACTACAGTATTTCACTGCACTTGAGTGAAGCCATGAAAAATAACACGGTAACAGAGAAGTTATGGACTAAAACTGATTTTGACGAATTAATAGCTGACTTACAGGTTGAAAACTGGTCTGATGTTTACAGCACCGAAAATATCGATCAAATGGTTAGTAATTTCATTGAAAAATTGACACAACTAACACACAAAAGAACAAAAACAATAAGACTAAAAAAAATAAACCACTAAAAAAATGGATAACACCCAGTCTAGTCAATGCAATCCGAGAAAGAGACAAGCTTCACAAGAAACTCTCACGACAACCGAACAATATTGAATTACAAACCCGATATAAGAACTACAGAAATACTTTAAATAATTTAATAAAAAAATCGAAAATAGATTATTTCAATCAGAAGTTTGATGAACATAAGAATAGTGCAAAGAAAACTTGGGAATACATTAACGAACTGCTTGAAACGAAGAAAAACACCAAAGATATTAGCCTTGATGCAAATATACTTAACGATTATTTTGCTAATGTAGGTGTATCATTTGCCAAAAAAATAGCAGTAAATGTTGATAATATCCCAGTTCCACACTCGCTATCTAATTCATGTCGGCACAGTATCTTTCTCAACCCCACAAACTCAAATGAAATATTGACAATTATTATAAATCAGTTAAAAAACAAATCTACACCTGGACCCGATAACCTTACAGGACCTTTCATAAAAAAAAATTGCTCAATACATAACCGAACCCTTAAAACATATATATTCAACAAATGTTTAAATAAAGGATATTTCTCCAAAAAATTCAGAGAAGCCAGAATCATACCAATACCTAAAACCCGAGATTTAAAAAAGCCAGGAAATTATAGACCTATAAGCTTAATAAGTAACCTTTCTAAAATATTGGAAAAAATACAGAATTATGAGTTTTTTGGAAAAATAAAATATAATGAATAAAAAGCAATTTGGCTTCCAAAAAAATAAGTCTACCAAAGATGCAGTCATCCACTTGAATAAAATAATTTTTGACAACTTCAATAGCAATAGAAAAACTCTTGCAGTATTCATGGATCTATCAAAGGCTTTTGATACCATACCTCACAATATACTATTAAACAAATTAGATAGGGCTGGAATTAGAGGTGTAGCAAATGATTTATTTGCCTCATACTTAACTGAACGTAAACAATACCTACATCTACATGGTCAAACTGATATTAGATATTCATCAGGTTTCGGCTTGCCTCAAGGTTCGGTGTTATCACCAATTCTGTTTATGTTGTATGTGAATGACCTACTCAAAATAAACCTACAAGATTGCACTACTCTGTCTTTTGCAGATGATACTGTTTTGATCTTCAGTTGCAAAAGCTGGGAAGAAACCTTCAATATAGCAAATAGAAACCTAATTACAGTTAAAAAATGGCTGCAAGACCATATATTGACTTTAAATGCTGATAAAACTAAGTACATCACTTTTTCACCCAATATAACTGGACAACCAGCAACTGATTTAAGTCTTACAATAGAAACAGCAAATAATCGCAATGAAAACACTACAGATAATACAGAAGTTCATAATAAAACATTAGAAAGGGTGCAAACAATTAAATATCTGGGTATACTATTAGATCAAAATATTAAATGGAACAAGCACATTGATTTTATGCTCAAAGCTGCAATACCTAATTTACATTTTTTACAAAATAAATAAAATAAAAAACATAGACATAATACGAAAAATTTACTTTGCATATGCTCAATCACTATTTCAATACATTCTTGAAGTATGGGGAGGTGCATATGACACGCATTTAAAAAAGTTATTTATCCTACAAAAACATATTATAAGAGCAGCATTAGGAAGGCCACGACTCTATCCTAGTAGGGAAATATTTCTTGAATAATTCAAGGTTCCGACAATAAGACAGAATTATATGAAAAACGTTATACTCCATATCAATAAAAATAAAACTAATTTTGCTACACACATTTCACCCCATGATACACGTCCTAACAACAGATTTAACACAGAGCTCATCAAGCTAACCATATGCAGGCATCAATTTCAATATTATTGTAACTACATTATAAACAAAATTCCAAACGACTTTATGGATGAAAAAATCACACGCGATTCAATTAAAAGTATAGAATATTGGATTGACCAAAATACATACATACATACATACATATCCGGGTCCCGTTCCAGCTAGTGCCGGGTCTGGGTGTTTACAATGTCTCTCCATCTTGTTCGGTCCTCCCACCATCGCTCGTCCTCCACCTGCCGCCATCGGTGTCCTCTCTTCTCCACTTCGTTGGCCACTGAGTCTGTCCATCGTCGTCGCGGTCGTCCTCTTGGTCTCCTCCCTTCAATCCTCATCTCCTCCATTCTCCTTGGCAGCCGATCCTCTCTCATTCTCTTCATGTGCCCAAACCAGCGTAGTCTCATACTTTCAACCTTTTCCCTTATACTCCCCATGTTCAATTCTCTTCTTATATCCTCATTTCTAACTCTGTCTCTTCGTGTCTTCCCCTTTATTGCCCTGAGGAACCTCATTTCTCCTGCCTGTATTCGACTCCACTCTCCTTCCGTCATCGTCCATGTCTCGGCTCCGTATAATATGATGGGTACGTAATACATCTTGTACATCATAATCTTTGCCTTTTCTGGTACTTTTCCATCCCAAATCAAATGTTTCACTGTTTGGTAGAAATTCCCCCCCTTTTGTAATCTTCTAGTTATCTCGTGGTTTATTCTCCCATCATCTGCAATTTCACTGACCAAGTACCTGAAACTTCCAACATTTTTCAGGGGTTCTCCATTCAATCTGATATCTCCGGCAAAATTGTCATCCCTTCCAAAAACCATTACTTCACTCTTTTCCCTGCTTATTTTCAGACCATATTTCTCCATAACCCTGCTCCAAGCATCCAACTGCATCTGTACATCCTCAACTGTTTCTCCCCAAATCATCATATCATCCGCAAATATCATTTTCTTATCCCTTTCTCCTACTTCCTCTTTCACTTGTCTATTCATTCCTTCCATAACTACATTGAACAAGGCTGGTGATAGAATACTTCCCTGTTTTAGCCCATTCCTTACTTCAAACTCGTCTGTACAACCACTTTGTGTTCTTACTCTGCACTTATTTCTCAATCCCAAAATTTTCCATTTCCTGCTACAAACCTTGCCTATCTACTGAATCATACGCTTTCTCTATGTCTATAAATAGCATCACAATCTTCTTATTATATTACCAGCTCTTTTCCATCAGTTGTCTTATGGAGAATATAAGATCTACTGTACTGCAGCCTGGTCGAAAACCATATGGTTCCTCACTTTGTTCAAGCTCGATTTTTGGGCTGATTCTGTTTAGTAATATTCTTTCGAAGATTTTCGCACAGTGGCTCATCAAGGTGATTCCCCTATAATTTTTACAATTCTTCTTACTTCCTTTTTTAAACAAGGGAATTATTTCTCCTTTCTTCCAGTCCTCTGGGATTACTTTGTTTTTCCAGATGCATTTCAGAACTCGGTAAAACCATTGTATTCCAATCGGTCCAGCTGCCCTAATCATGTCGACTGATAATTCATCAGGTCCGGGTGCCTTTCCACTGCTCATTCTCTGAATTGCATCTTCCATTTCCTTCCAGCTGATATTACCCTGGTTTGTCTCCCACTGGTTGTTTCCTTCTTCCTCTATTTCTCCCTCGTTGTTGTCTTCATCTTGTCCATTTAGAAGTTTCCTGAAATATTCTTCCCATAACAGTTTTATTTCCTCAGGCTTCTCTACAATTCTCCCTCCTTCTTCTCCTTCCATTCTTTGTGGCATCTCATTCTTCTTATTTTTTATTATCCTATAAAACATTTTACTATTTCCTTTCACGTCATCTCTCAATTTATTTACAAATCCTTCCCATGCATTTTCTTTTTCTTCTTCAATAACTTTTTTACACTTTCTCTTTTCATTATTATATGCATCTCTGTCCTCCTCTGTCTTGGTTCTCCACCATTTTCTCCAGGCTGTGTTCTTATTTTTGACAGCCTCAATCGTACGTGCATTCCACCATACCGTTTCCTTATCTTTAATTTTCCCGGATGTCCTGCCACATACTTTCTCCGCTGTATTTACCAAAGCTCGTTTGAATTGCATCCACTCCTCCTCCACTTCTCCATTCTCACTCCTGGGCATTTCTATTGCTATCAACCGTCTGTATTCTTCAGCTCTATCCCTGTCCTTCAACTTCCATTCCCTTATTCTACATTGTCTTTTCTGCTGTTTTGGTCTTTCCATTTCGTTGCATTTCCACTGTGCCACAAGCAATCTGTGGTCGCCATCCATGCTCACACTTGGTATCACTTTAACATTTGTTAAATTTCTCCCCCATTCCCGGTCCACTAGGAAATAGTCAACTACACTCTTATTTCTTCCATCCCAGCTGTACCTAGTTATCATTTATGGCTTTCTCTTTTCTTGTACCAAGTGTTTGCAACTCTCATGCCGTTCCTTTGGCATAAATCAAGAAGTTTTTCTCCTTCCTCATTCCGTGTACCATAACTGAAACATCCTATAACCTCTTCATAACCTGCCCTGCTACTACCCACATGCGCATTGAAATCTCCCATCACTATTCCGACGTTGTGCAAATTACTTTCCATCTCTTCTTCAAATCTCTCTTTTTCGTCGTCGGTACATCCTACTTGTGGAGCATAAACATGTAGTATTTTCAGCCTTTTTGTTTTGAACTTGAAAGAGATAATTATTGCTCTATCCGATACATATTGCACATCCTCTAAATATACCAGCATACTCTTCTCGACCATTACTGCGACTCCATTCCTTCTGCCTCTTTCATTACCACTCCAGAATATTTTTCCGCCACCTCTCAAAGTTTTCTCACCTTGTCCTCTCCACTTTGTCTCGCTCAATCCCAAAACTGAAAGTCCTTTCTCTTTCATCATGTCCGTTAGCTCCTCCAGTTTACCTGTCAATGTTAGAATATTCAGTGTACCTATTCTCAAGTCGTTCAAAGTATTCCGTAATCCATTCTTTTGTTTGGCGTTTCCAATATTTTATCCGTTAATCCAGTCCGGCTCCGAGGCTTGTTATTTGTTCTGAAAGCGATTTGTATCTTCACTATCGACTTGCTAGGCCTGACGTAGCTGCTTTGAAGTACTTTTTCGTCTGGCCCCTATCCATCGACCTGTCCGGCTTGGGAGGCCCTACTAGTAGTTAAACTACCGCCGGCATAGCTCTTTGGGTCATTGGGACACGCAAGCTCCACCACCAACTACAAGGTATTGTACTCCCTAGGTGGAGGATTGACCAAAATGTATTCTTTAAACTAGTGGTATAAAGTATAATATTGTATACAAATAATTGTTACTAAAAACAGTGAGCGATGGGCATGTATACTCATCAACCAGGCTTGTAATTATCCCAAGTCACATTACAGGAACTTCTTTTTATAGTATCAGTTCATTTGTTTTTCTTTGAGAAAGTTTCACTGTCATGATGGCCTCAAGATGTCACAGTGATTAATTAGATTAAAATTTTCATCATAGTATAGTATGTATAGTATTCTCAAGTATTTTTTTTTTGCTGTGAGCCTGTGCGTTTTTTTTTGTATAGGCCTAATAGGTATAGCTTCATCAGCATTATTAAATTTTTAGCATTGTAATTTCTTCGTTAGCATTATCAATTGTATATTAATTCATATTCTGACCTGAATTGATACAGAATAAATAAACTGCAACTCACTGCCAACACACAAGGAATCTTATGTTGGCAGTGCCAAGTATTACAGTGATGTTATTGATGCACTTAAGTTACAATCAATGTTATTTATATTGTATTGTAAAAATATGTATTTGTAATTTTTGGCAATAAATTCAATTCAATTCAATTCAATAATACCATAGCTTCAACAAAAACAGCCCTGACAAACCTAAAACTTAATATAAACACCTCCAAAAGTACAGTAATAAATTTCAATACAAGATCAGCAACCGAAAACCAACTAAATAATGATGAAGAGGTGACAGATACAGCTCGATTTTTGGGAATTACACTTGATGCACACCTAACATGGGACAAACACATTGAAAAGTTGGTAGGTAAACTATCCTCAGCCCTCTATGCCATTAAACGTATAAAGGCAATAGCTGACAAAAAAACTGCTCTGATAGCTTACTACTCGCTATTTGCATCACATATGGGCTATGGAATAATAGCTGGGGAGCAGCCCCGCAGACCTACATTGTGCAAGTTCTAATTCTCCAAAAGAAAATAAGAATAAAAAATGGTTTACCACACGATACACACTGCAAACCATACTTCATACAGGATAGGATCCTCACTGTAATATCTCTATACATACTTGAAGCAATCATGCATATAAAAAAATTCAAACCAGACAAGCCACACAGAAGAAATATCCACGAGCACAACACAAGAAGAAAAAATCTGGTGTGGCGCACTCACACAACTTTCCTTGCCGTTATGAAAATTGAACACCTGACGCCAGTGTTCTCGCGCATCTCAAGTCTACTTATAAACAAAGATCTTAGCCAGCTGGTGACAGGACAATAACGCTGGAGACATACGAGGACTGCTATCTCTTCATAGTGGATCATTTGATAGAATAAACAGTTTGCAATTGGATAATCACATTTTCTCGAATTTCGAGCTTATTTTCAATTTTAGGTGAAAATATTACTGAACATGAATTGTAGAGATTTTCATGCTCAATTTTTTCCACACAAAGTTTTTGATTTAAATTGTATCTGAAGCCTGATAATTGAGAATCTGAAATCAAACGTTGCATAGATGGGGCGGAGCTCCTAAAATTTTTACAGATATGGGACTAGTGGCAGTTGATATGGCACACACACACGCACGCACGCACGCACGCACGCACACACGCACGCACACACACACACACACCACACACACACACACACACACACACACACACACACACACACACACACACACACACACACAGACCAATACCCAAAAAACACTTTTTTGGACTCAGGGGACCTTGAAACGTATAGAAATTTAGAAATTGGGGTACCTTAATTTTTTTCGGAAAGCAATACTTTCCTTACCTATGGTAATAGGGTTAGGAAAGTAAAAATGATCTTGAAATTCCTTACAACAGACCAAAAACAGCCAGAATCCTCAGGGTGTAAATTTTTCAACTGTCTACCGGATGTCCTCGAACACATTGAATGTCAAAACCAATGTGACTTGAGAATGTGAACTCCATAGTCGATGTAGTGTTTAATTTATTTGAAAAAACGACATGTTTTTTGTTTCAGTATGGATCAATAACTCCTCAGATTGCATTCAAAGTACTCCTCCAATTCGATAAAGCAATTAATAATGCGCTTGCCACAAGGGTGAAGTCCCGCTTGACTTTCAAGGTAATTATGGTTTCCTGATGACGAATTGCTATTTATCTCTTTATTTTTAACTGAGATTTCATCAGTATTTGCAAAATCAAAGCTTTATAAAATAAATTCAATTTAAAATATTTTGTTGTCTATCTGGGTTTCAACGAAATTTGAAACTTACTAAGTTACAAGGTATTACTTTAATTCTATCACTGTAATAATATTATTACCAATAAATGCGCAATGATGTTGCCATAAATCCATCCTTGCTTGGAAATTCTTTTTTTAAGAATGTAACGAAACAACGATCATTCCTTTTCTGGGCGTTTTTGGCAGAAACAGGAACTGAGGGCAGAACATTTTGATTTGTGTAAAACGTTTTGGAAATACTTTATTTAGTTTGTTCCAATTATTATAAAAAATGTTGTAGAAGGATAAATTTGGAAGACAATTTTTGACCATACAATTCAGTTTAGGTTAGTAAGAGGGTAAACTTATCAAAAGTCCTATCCCTAACCCCTGCGCTAAGGTTGTGGGGGTGGTCCAAAGATGCCATTTTCTTGTTTATTGCATTTATCTCGATAACTATGCTTCTTATAGTCTGTGTAAAATAAGTTGAGACTTAGCCCTCCATCCAAAGAAATTAGCCTACAGGGATGTCAAATCGTGTAAAATTGCAACTTTCTCAAATTTCCAATTAAACGTCATAATTGGATGTATAATATCATCCCCGATATCCTAGTAGTGCTAAAAAAGTTCCAGGGTTGAAGGATTAAAAGGAAATTCAACTTGAATGATAACATTGGTATCATCGCGAAGATTTTTTTCTTTTGAAGATCAGTTCTCTCCGAATGATGGGGCGTCGTAATGCGTAATAATTTCATATCAAATTAACGGGTAGAAATGTCTCCTTTCTATTGGTGTCTGGATAATTTTTATCCGACCTATAGTTATTTTTCAATTAAAGATTATGTTTGTCAATGTCGAGACATTTCGTGCAGAAAGCATGAAATTTTTGACATGCTAGAAACTTTTTTGTTTCAAAAGATAAGTAGGTGGTGAAAGCGAGAAAGTTTCTCAGAAATAATTTTTCCAATAATTAAAACGTAAGAACGTATTTTGGCCTCTGAGGAGTTTCAAAGTCAAGGATAGCGGCTGAATTGTGTGCCACCATTATGCTATCAATAGCTGGGATCAACAAAAACAAAATACAAGAATCAAGAATTTTATTGGCCATAAAACAACATTACAAAAATGTAAGCAATAGGCTTCGTCAATAATAAGTAAAATATCACAAGTTGGAATATAAAAACCAATAAAATTACAAATACACATTGAAATATTGTAGTAAAATATCAAAAGTTGGACTATAGAAACAAACAAATTTACACATATACATTGAAATATTCCAGGTACTCATTAACAGAATAGAAAGCTTCAGACTTAAGCCATTTATCAACAGCAATACATAACAAAGGCAAAGAGCATTGGTGCAGCTATTAGATATGCTCTGGCTAAGGCGAAATGCAATACATGGTAGAGTAAAATAAAGTTATTTGAGACTGTCGTATTACCGGGAGTATTATATTCAACTCTGAAATATGGGGTCTAGAAAAAATTCAATGTCAATTTGTCAAATGTTTACTTTCCTTGAATAGCGGCGGCACTCCTGACTGGGCAATCCGTATTGAGACAGCAAGATTCAAATTGGCTCTCATTGTGTTCTGCAAAGCCGTCAAATAGTTGATTCGAATACTGGAAATGTCAAATAGTAGATGCCCTAGGAAGTGATACGATATTATGGTATCAGAATTAGCGCGGGGAGGAATTGATAATTCAAAGCTCATATTCAATTGGGAACATTCACTAAAAAGCCAGTTTTTCAATGCCTCTGCAGAAAATTTGTGGACGAATTATAGTATTGATGTGAACGCTTTGAAACAACGCTATGAGGAGCTTATAGAAGCATTTTGTGGTAATCTGTACAACTTAGATGTAGGTAGAGCCATCGATTTCAATCCTCTCCCAGATACACGCAGTTGAATCCAAATTTCATTTTAGGTGAGCAGTTCAGATTTAGATTGGCCTTTTCGAAGATTCGTTGTTCATCCCAACTAAGATTGGCTAGCGACCTGAGTCAGGGATACCTGATCAGAGATACCTGTATGTTGAAGGGAAGGGTATTTGGATAAATTGCAAAGAGCACTGTCCAATCTGCAACTTTAGAACTGATGAGACGGTAGAACATTTTTTATTAGTATGTCCCATGTATTGCCACATCAGGAGGCAATTCACTGCCAAATTTACTCAGAATATTGTAAATGACGCAGATAAAATAATGGTACTGCTATCCAAATTGAGTGTAGAAAAATAAATTCCGTGTACAATTATACAGAAGAGGCGCTCAAAATAAGATCAGATATACTAAGCGTAACAGGTTGAGCCGGCAGTGAGCCTTTTTAACAATAGCAACAATTTAATCATGACGTTTCACTCAATTGTGTTATCCTGTTTGTTTTGTTTTTCCAATAGTGTGGTTACCTCGTACCATACATGTGGCGTTTATGTTCCAAATTTCACTGTTAACTCAAGGCGGTATTCCTAATATCGTGATTTTTCGTGGATTAGGACTCCTATTCCTATTTTTTCGTGAAGCTATATGTGACGTTGGTTGTCTCTCATACTGTCCGGTTCTTATACTCTCACTCCGCCAAAACAGCAATAATAGACAGTAGTCGACAGTACAGTAATCGACTTTAGTTAACAAAAAAAATGGCTTGAAATTTGGAACATAAACGACCTATACCATGGGATATCTTCTTATATTATCTTTTTTCTATGTTCGTACCCTGCCCTCATAGTCATTTGTTTCGGGAATCAGGCAACCATTTTTTTTTAATTGCTCCAAGCATGAAAAACTATTGTTGGATTCAATCTGAAAGACCCTCACAGTCGACTGTAGTTTTGTATCAAGCTAATAATATGTATGGATGAGTACATGAATTATTTACGTAGTAAATGCTAGTATCTATAGATTATAATGCTAGTATTTACAGTCATTATAAACAAAGGAAACAGCAAAAGCGTTCGGATCGGGAGAAAATCGTCCTTAGGAGGGCTGCTACATAGGTTTTGCGAGTCGACAACAATGGCATTGCTAGATGAAATCTCACCTTACAATCAAAATTTTAAATTTTTAGCTATTCATATTGATTCTAGTCTTAACTGGCAATCTCATGTGGATCACACTTGTTCTAAACTATGTTCAGTGATTTTTATTTTTTAAAAAACCATCCCGCTATTGTACTTTCAATATAATTAAATGTATATATGTTGCTTTATTTTAGATATGGAGTAACAGTTTGGGGCAATTCTTCTAAAAGAAATGTAAGAAAAATATTCACTTTGCAAAAAAGCCATTAGATGTATGTGTAAACTGACGAGATATCAGTCCTATCGTGACTATTTTAAAATTAAAAGTATTCTCACATTTTCATCTTTGTTCGTATACAAGACTGTCCTTAGCACTGTTGATAATAACTTTGTACCCACTAATAGCAATATCGACAGTCATAGAACAAGAACTGCTGCTAACTATAATTTACCTAATGTTAATTTAGCGATAGCAAAGCATTTTTACAATAGGCTCCCAGATGAAATAAAATCTATTGAAACAAATAAAAATGCATTTAAAGCCCAAGTAAAGAAATATTTATTGAATGGTGGCTTCTATTGCATAAAGGAATACATGGATGATTAGTGGATGCATTTCAATAATATTGTGTACTTATCAATTAATAGCTGTGGTTGATAACTTATTGTACTTTTGTGTTTTGTACTTTGTGACATTGATCATTCTCATTTATTTCATTTGTTTTTGTAATTGACGTTTGCTATATCTGTAATATTGTACAGCTTTTCATGCAATAAAAATATCATTTATGAAAAGTGTGACTACATTGTTTATAACAATATAAGTAGCCTCCATATGAAAAAATGTCATACTTCTTGATGGTAAGGTGAGATTTGATCTAGCAACGCCATTGTTGTTGAGTTGCAAAACTTGTTAATTATGTAGTAGCCCTCGTATGGACGATTTTCTGCGGAGCTGAGCCAAACGCTTGTGTCGCGGGTCGGCTTGGCGCTTATAGCCTTTTTTCAACCGAGCTTTCTTAGCCTCATCTAACAGATAGCCTACTGCATAAGCAGACATTTCGAAAAATCATTATTGACTGCATGATATGCGGGTATTGAACAACTATCTTTCTATAATTTGACACTTGAAAATGGAATCATTCCCAAATCTAGACGTGTCTGTAAAAAAGAAAAGGATACTTTAGGAAAAGAAGAGAAAGGATCTTCTTATCAGATTGAAAGCAAAAAACAATTATTTTTGAATGTACAATAGTTCGTATTACTTCAGGGTAGTTCTTGTTATCTTTCAGTAATATTTGTTTTCATTTCAGGCCGGAAAACTGAATACCTACAGATTCTGTGATAATGTATGGACTTTCATGTTGAATGATGTCGAGTTCAGGGAAGTTCAAGAAGTCGCTCGAGTTGACAAGGTCAAAATTGTTGCTTGTGATGGAAAGAGTAAGTATTTCACTAATCTGACATTCGTCATTGTTATTTACTGTAAGAACTATGACAGTTTTTTATTGAATGAATTGAATTGAATTTATTTATTTCCATAAAATAATACAACATATTATAGAATATAATACATACACAGGGTATGGTAACTACAAAAATTCAAATTAATTAAATAACGCAATACATAATAGTGGGAATTATCCCCATTACTTTGATAAAACCATTATTACTATTACTAAATACTATTATTATTACTAGCAAGACCCGTGCTTCGCAAGGATCTATTTTAAAACTTGACAAAATGAAAACTTGATGTAATGAAATTTTGAAGAATTGAGAATAGGCCTTTAACCATCCTTGGTTATTTAAGAATCTATAAGCAAAATTTCAAGTTAATTAGTCCAGTAGTTCAGACGTGATGATGCGTCAAACATAATTTTCCTATCCCGTACGTTCATAAGCCAGCTCTTTACTTTATATAATTATTATAGATATAGTTAACGACTGCAAGAGATAGGACTGTGGAACAGAATAGTGGTGAAACTATGACAGCGCCAGAAGTGTCTCAAACACAATAGTAGGTACTACATGAACTTTTTGAAAGTGATTTGAAAAAATGTTAAAACAAAAAACTGAATTATCACCTAATTATATAAAATTATCACCTAAAGAAAGAGAGTATATATATATTGTATAGTATATATGTATAGTATTCATATTGCATTCATTAATTACTGAAGAATGAAAGAATAATTTACAATTTTTTAAATTTAGCTTAGCTTATATTCATCCTAAAATGGAAAGAATAATTATGGAATTATGTGTGATTCATCGTACATTTCCTGGACCATATATCGACAATCTACAGCTATGAAAACATTGAATATTTTTCTTTGAAACACTGATATAACCTTTTTTTTTAATTGTAAACTTTACTGATAGATATTACCACCAATTGATTGAGAAGAATAATATGTCTTTGGAATAATGAATGCTGCATGACTAAGCACATAGGAAGTCCGTATTGAGATGAACATGTTGATTGTCAGATAAATTTCATGATTCACCAAATAAAGTCAAGTGTAACATGATATACATTGGCGGTGCGTAGTTCGCTGGGTAAGCTAGTTGTAAATTAAGCTTTATTATTAATAGACAACGCTGAAAAAGACAGGCTCAATCACCAGGAATACTATAAATCTGTAGAACGTTTACCACGTAAAACACGTGGTAAGCTCGCGCTCTCAATCAACGCAAAATCAATTCGATCAGCTAATTGATGAAATTGTTTTAAGCTTTCCAATGATTACAACATATGTTAGAATATCATGTGTCAATTATCTCAGTTCCATATGGAGTTCACCTTACCATAAGCTTACTTAATAGGATCCTTTTTCATCCTTTGAAACCCTTAGAGGCAAAATATCTCAAAATCCGTTCTTAGTGCGCGTCTAGCATGTTTGAAGAATATTTATGCAAAGTTTTAAGCCTGTAGGCCAATTAGTTTGAGCTGTAGTGTGATTTTACATAAAAATTTTCGAAAAGTGTCCTCTCCTGAACCCCCCTGTGCTCCTGATTGGAATTTTTCTGCATAGATCTGATTTTTTTCGTACCTGAACGAAAAAGTTCCTCATGACTTTGCTGTGCAATGAACGGTTGAAAAGTGAAAATTTTGGGGGGCCCAGCTCCCTCAGGGGGGGGGGGCAGATTTCTGAAAATCCTTTTGTAGTGGAAGTTTTGAGGCTACAATAAACAATTGTGCGAAATTTCAAGTTTTTAGGCTTAGTAGTTTGGGCTGTGGTGTGGTTTCAGTTGGTCGGGGCTTAGCCTTTTAGATATAGGTAGAAGAAGAGAAAGAAGAGAAAGAAGAAGAAGAAGAAGAAGAAGAAGAAGAAGAGAAGAAGAAGAGAAGAAGAAGAAGAAGAAAAAGAAGAAGAAGAAGCAGCAGCAGCAGCAGAAGAAGAAGAAGCAGCAGAAGAAGAAGAAGAAGAAGAAGAAGAAAAAGAATAAAAAGAAGAAGGAAAAGAAGAAGAAGATAGATTATTATGTTGCTTTGGCCTGTGATCTGTACAAATGTCCTGTAACAACTAAAGGTGCGTCCACACATGCCGAACCAAAACTCGAACCGCGCAGCAAACCGTGCATTCCTCCGAACATCTTGCCTTTCAACGAACATGAGCATATGTTTCATAATGTTAAAAATCAGCTGTCAATCATTCGCCGTACCGTACTCCGAACCATTCGCCGTGCCGCTTGTTCTAACTGCTCGCCTCACCTCACTCCGAACGCTGAACTTTTCAGCCAATCAGAGCCCTCGATTACAATTCGCCGTGCAGCTCGCTCCACAATATTCTGGCAATCCATCACAAGTGGAAAACATGCGAACATGAATACAGTATGGGCAATTTTTTATTTGATTAAATTCATGTTTTGAAGAATTCATTGTTACGAATGATAAATTGATAGGAGCTTACAAATATTTTCTAATTCAAATGAAATAACTTCTGAAAAGAATGATGATTGGATAAATACCAATATTGAATTATTGTTGTCCAAGAACTCAGTACATCGACAATTCATTCAACTAATTCTGTATTGATGAAATTATAATCATTTTCTCTATTGATAATCAATTTCATCAACTAACTGAAAAATACTGAAAAAACTACTTCAATTTCCATGAATTTATTAATAGATCTATATAAATCTAAAGTGTAGGTCATATCTAAATTCACAAAGAGTTCGATTCTTGTTGGCAAGATAGATGTTATTCAATGCAGAAATCATTGTTATTTTACTAAAAGATAGGATAAAATGAATAGTTCTCTTCCAGGGGGAGTTTTGACAACCAACAAAACTAATTTTTCATTTGAAGAAATAATATCAAAAAGGTGCATAGGACCTTACTTTTTTGTTCAGCTTGCCAAAATACCCCTCATTTCAATATTAAAATTTTCGACTGACTGTACAGTGAGTCAATCATTCTATCAAGGCTTGAATAATTTTGAAATTTTAATTAAATAAAAATGGTAGAGAATAATTATCATGTAGATATCAACACCTTTATTTAAAGACATATTAACTGCATGCGTTCTCATATTGCCGATACAGCATTGATGAAACTGTAGACGTTTATTTAGCAGTCTCAAAAAACTGTTCTAGCTGAAAAATTAATAATACATGCCACGTGTAGGCTTATACATTCCATCAGGAAAACGAAGTTCAAAACTATGGTTCTCCTAAACATATGTTTTTGAGATAATTTCTTTGATGCAGCTGTTTCACATTCACCATTACAAATTATACAGAGTTTGTGAAAATGAAAATTGATTACCAAAACAATACTATTATTATATCAATGATAATAATTAATTATTAAAACAATACTTTTATAATATCAATAATAATAATAATATTATTAAACATATTTATCAATTATCAGAACAATATTATTGAGGTTGATTGGAATCAGGTAGAAAGCAATAATAGAACAGATGTTCTTTTTACTTTCCTTGCTCTATTACCCTATTACCATTGGAAAGTATTGCTTTCCAAAAAAAATTAAGGTACCCCAATTTCAAGTTTTCTATACGTTTCAAGGTCCCCTGAGTCCAAAAACATGATTTTTGGGTATTGGTCTGTGTGTGTGTATGTGTGTGTGTGTGTGTGTATGTGTGTATGTGTGTGTGTGTGTATGTATGTCTGTGAACACGATAACTCCATTCCTAATTGACCGATTGACTTGAAATTTTAAACTTAAGGTCCTTATACCATGAGGACCCGACAATAAGAAATTCAAAAAAATTCATTTCAAGATGGCGGAAAAAATGGCGGATAATTACTAAAAAACCATGTTTTTCACGTTTTTCTCGAAAATGGCTCTAACGATTTTCTTCAAATTTATACCATGGATAGCTATTTATAAGCCCTATCAACTGACATGAGTCTCATTTCTGGAAAAATTCCAGGAGCTCCGTAATATTATTGAGAAAAATGGCGGATAATCACTAAAACACCATGTTTTTCACGGTTTTCTCGAAAACGGCTCAAACGATTTTCTTAAAATTCATACCATGGATAGCTATTCATAAGCCCTATCAACTGACATGAGTCTCATTTCTGGAAAAATTTCAGGAGCTCCGTAATATTATTGAGAAAAATGGCGGATAATCACTAAAAAAACATGTGTTTCACGATTTTCTCAAAAATGACTTGACCGATTTTTTTCAAATTCATACCCTGTATAGTTATTTATCGGCTCTATTAACTGGAATGAGTCTCCTTTCTGAGAAACTAATGGGGGGTCCACCCCATCCTTGAGAAATGGACTTTGTAGCCTCCATCTCGTTCATGAGGTAGGTAGGTAGGTAGAGCAGTTCATAAAAAGAACACATAGTCGAGATATTTCATCTGTAGAACAGCTGTTTTGACGACTTTTAAAAAATATCGAATTTCACAATTTACACAAAGGAAAAAGTACTCTGAAAACAACTATACACATATACAGAAGTCTGATCGTAGTTTCAAATATGTTGCCGCCAATCGTCATTATGTTATTCCCCTAAATCATTCTCGTTTAAGAATGAGGCTTATAGTTCAATGAGCAAGGAAAGTTGTGTGAGTGTACCACACCAGATTTTTTGAATTTCTATCATATTATTTTGTTATTTCCAATGATTGCAACATATGTTAGAATATCACATGTCAATAAATAAATATTATCTCACATATGGCACTCACCTTACCATGTTCATAACCTTACTTAATAAGATCCTTTTTCATCCTTTGAAACCCTTAGAGGCAAAATATCTCAAAATCCGTTCTTAGTGCGCGTCTAGCATGTTTGAAGAATATTTTTGCAAAGTTTCAAGTCTGTAGGACAATTAGTTTAAGCTGTAGTGTGATTTTACATCAAAATTTTCGAAAAATGCCCTCTCCTGGACCCCCCTGTGCTCCTGATCGAAATTTTTCGGCATAGATCTAATGTTTTTTCGTATCTGAACAAAAAAGTTCCTCATGACTTTGCTGTGCAATGAGCGGTTAAAAAGTACAAAATTTTGGGGGGGCCCCAGCTCCCTCAGGGGGGCAAATTTCTGAAAATCCTCTCTTAGTGGATGTTTTCAGGCTACCATAAACAATCGCGCAAAATCTCAAGTTTTTAGGCTCAGTAGTTTGGGCTGTGGTGTGATTTCAGTCTGTAGGGGCTTAGCCTTTTATAAGTATAGAGATAAATTATAGATCTATTAATATTATACGGAAATGTATTATTAAGGTAGGCGCACACAGATCGTCATCGGACGGACGGCACGCATCGGACGGATCGGATTATTAGATTTGATGCATTTTTTCAATTGGAGTGCACATACCTATCCGCATCCGTATAGGTATGCGCACTCCAATTGGAAACAATGCATCAAATCTAATCATCCGATGCGTGCCGTCCGTCCGATGACGATCTGTGTGCGCCTACCTTTATGGTGAATGTGCAGCATACCAATACCCTGATAATGAAATAGTAATTGCCCACTTAGACTAAAAAAGTCTGTTTGTGGGTCTATGAGTCCAGCACTTTGCCAATCCAAAATTAATTTTATTGCTCTAATTATTAAATTAATGTTTAATGTTGAATCAACTAAAACCATCCCTACACCCTCCCCCCCAAATCATCACACACACACTCTCTCGCCCCCCCCCCCAGTCATCTCACACACCCACACACGTCAGCTGTGGAGAATCAACATGCAGCACACAGAGAGTGAATTGAGAAACGAAATAATTGTAGCTGGAGATTCCATAATAGATCCATGAATTATTCTAGATAGAGAAATAGATTTATTAAAAATATATTGTTGATAATAACTATAATAATAATATATAAATTTCAGAAAAGGAGAACAAAAAATAAATAAAATGCAATTGAAACTACGGTTGGTAAATCGATTTCAGAACACGTTCACACTGATCCTCATCCAAAGTCGTCAACCAGTTTGATATTATTCTTTTATATTTGGATATACCGTAGGCCCCAAGCTGACTTATTGGGAGTGGAACATTTGACATAGGTAGGAGATATTCATATCATAGGCTGACCGAATGTTTCGTGGAAGGCCAGAATGGTGAAAACGGGCGCCCCTTGTAAAATAGTTGTGGTTATCTTTTGGGTTGAAATGCATTTCATTTTTGTGCATTTACATAAGAACTGTTTTAATAAAAAGCTGTCTGATTCTGAAAACAGGAAATATCATAAATAACTGATTAGATGGGAATCTTCTACATAGTCCAAGGCCAGATTCAATTATTGCTTACCACCCCAAAGAATAATTCCATAAGACAGAATTGACTGAGCATTTATGCAAAATAAACAATTCTTAGTTGGTTGATATCGAGAACTATCCTAAGTTGACTAAACACAAAAATAATTTTTCTTAGTCTGCTATTTAAGTACCTTACATGATTTCTCCAAGTCAATTTGCTGTCTAAGTAAACACCTAACTATTTGTAATTGTTTACGGATTCAATTAACTCACAGCCGCAGTCGTTTCCCCAATCAGACCCACAAGAATGCAGTCTCAGTTCCATGTTAATTGGAGGAGCTTGACGTTCATGTAAGAGAATTGGCTTGTATTTTGTTTTCTTTACATTCATGCAGAGAATATTAGCATCAAACCAATTTTTTAATTGCATCAGCTCCTTTGTTGCCAGTCTGTACACTTGTTTGCCTAGTCTGCCCAATCTGCCCAACTGACACCCTCAAAATAGACTGCTGCATCATCAGCAAACAACATCATTTTGCCTTCCATATTTTCCTGGATGATGTTGTTAATGTAGACCAAGAACAGAATTGGACCCAGGGTACTGCCCTGAACTACACCGTACTTGATATCTTTAACGTTACTTCTGACAACCTCAATTGACACAACCTGGCGACGGTTTGACAAAAAACTTTCGACCCATTTGTGTGCAGTACCAGTTAAGCCAATGGCTGTTAACTTATCTAGCAATATTGAATGATCAATTGATTCAAATGCCTTTTGGTGGTCAATGAACAACAGGAGAATGAATTTCTTATTATTAATGCCCTTTCTTAGATAATCTCTCAATTGGAAAAAAAACAATTTGAAGAGTTCCGGCCATCCCTAAATCCAAATTGATTACTTATTAGTATATTGCTCTTTTTAAGATAATCAATGAACTGCTTCTTGAAGCACTTCTCAATAATCTTTCATATAAAACTGAGTAGATTATTTGGACGATAATTATTAAATTCATGTTTAATCCCTGTTTTATATAGAGGGATGACCTTTTCTAATTTGAGGATATCTGGGAAAGTACCAGTGGTAAAACTTCTATTAATGATGTGCTTAAGCGGATAGAGTATGATGTCAATATTATCTTTAAGAAGTCTTGCCGGTATATAATCAATTCCAGGAGCAGATCCACCACGAAGCTCCAAGGTACAATTTTTTATATCTACCTCACTCACCTGCTGCAGAACGAAAATTGAATTGCTTGGAGGAAAATTCATTTGTGTTTGGTTCAAATGCTGACTATTTTGTTTAATCACATCTGCCAGAGCTTCTCCTACTTGCAAAAAGTAATTATTAAAGGAATTTGTCACATCAGATATTGATGAACATACTGTTCTGTCTGGCTGCCATTTATGAAATTTTGAATTGGAAATGAATTTTTTTTTTGGTTTGATTGCCAGATATCTCATTAATTGTTTTCCATAATTTTCTCGGCTCTGGTGTGGTCAATACTCTATGTCTGTAGTAGTTTATTTTTGTAATTTTCAAAAGTCTGTTTAGAGTGTTCCTATAATTGTTAAAGTAACGTTTCAGCTGTAGATTGAATGGCTGTCTAATAATCAGTTTACTTAATTTATTCCTTCTTTTTATTGCGTTAATAAGAGAAACTGTAATCCAGGTTTTTAGTTTTTTTACCTCAGCTCTTTTTGGGTTTTGAATTGAACAAGAACTTTGTGCTAATTGAATTGCACTAATAAAGGCTTCGGTATTTTCATTAGGGTTCTCCAACCCTGTTACATTGTCCCAGATCTGTTGGGAAATAGTTTCAGAAAATTTAGTATAATCTATGCTTTTGTAAACAGGATGATTAGACACAGAATTTTCAGATTGAGTTTCATTTCTTATTAAAATAGATATTGCGTAGTGCTCAGTGATATCTGTACAGAAAACTGCCGGACGGAGAGCCTCCGTATCAAAGTGCTTGACAAAAATATGGTCAATGCAAGTCGAGGTAAATTCGTCTTGTCGGCACGTTGACACAGGAGACTAAACCGGCCTCATAAAGCACGTCTAAATATCTATTACTAATATTATTGATTTGATCCATGAGAATATCACAGTTGATATCGCCAAGAAATATCTGAATAGTGCCGTTTAATTTGCTTCTAGTCTCATTAAAACGATCTTCGAGCCCGCTGATAAAAGTCGATAGATCCAAGCCCTGGCAGCGATAAGCGCATAAGATGTTCTGGCCGTCCTTATACCAATCAACATTTAAACAATTGACTCCTCCAACACTTATTTCATTGCAGTAAGCTTTCAATTCAGACTTCACATACACCAACACTCCATCATTTTGATTAAACTTAACAGTAGTGTAAAAGCTAGAATATTCATCCAAAAAGGTTATGTTCTCATCAACATTCATGCAAGTCTCTGACAATACAATAACATCAAATTTAAACCTAAGACATTCTAAAAGATCAATAAAATTGCCAAAATTCTTACGATAGCTCCCAATATTTAAATGTATTATACTGATACTCTCTCTTCCATTCTCTCAGATAGTCTCCATACACACACAACATTCATCAAACTCCTCACAACTGACATGCCTGTATTCACTCAATTCATCTAGAACATTTTATATTGGTTTTGACCGATCCGTACCAATAATTATTGTGTTAGCAGCCCATGTATAATAATCATGATAGTAATATAATGTAACATTTATTATTTACTCCTATTTCGTTAAAATTGAATGATTTAATATGTTACTGTGGTTGTGATTTGCAATGAAATAAAAAAAATGCAAGCAAAATGGTGAATTTACATTATCAACAAATGGAAAATGGAAATTATAATAATATATTTCGGATGGCACAAATGCTCAAATACAAAAAGTATTAATAAATAATAGATTGCTACCAAAACAATCCCTCTTCATAAACGAGACTTGAATTTCAGCAAAGACTTTAGTTTTATGACAATATCGGTAAATGTTAGTTCAGTTTTTAGATCGGTAAACGTTACTATTGCAAATTGTAAATCGAGCAAAAGAGGCATAATTAAGATTCCTAAATAAATAAGTAAAAAAAAAGATTGTTCTACGAAATCGAATCTCAATTCAACCCTTCCATGACTCATGGATCTGATAAAATAAACCTGATATCTTTATTAGTAGGTAATATCCTTATACCTACTAATATCTTTATACCTATCTTTATACCTTGATATCTTTATTACCTAACTAGTAGGTAACCCGTGCTTCGCAAGGGTCTATTTTAAAACTGCAAAATGAAAACTTGACGTAATAAAAAATTCGAAATTTGAAAATAGGCCTATAACAATCCTCGGTTAATGAAGAATCTTTATGCAAAATTTCAAATCAATCAGTCCAGTAGTTCAGACGTGATGATGTGTCAAACATAATTTTCCTACATCACGTACGTGTATGAGCCAGCTCTTTCCATTATTATAGTAAAGATGATGGATAGATGGATGATTTATCAGTATCTTCGAATGAGAATAACTTTTGAACAGTTTGAGAAATTGGTGCGTTTTTGATGCGACAGAAAATCAGTTATTTTTATTCGAATTGGATCCCCAATCATACCTATCATCTAGTGTCCCTTTTAAAAGAAATGTTCAGCTGCTTCTATACAACAACTGGAAGCATGACAAATTGAAAACTTGACGTAATGAAATCTTGAAGAACTGAAAATTGGCATAAATAACCATCCTCGGTTAATTAAGAATCTATATGCAAAATATCAAATTAATCAGTCAAGTATATTTCAGACGTGATGATGCATCAAATATAATCCCCTATTCCTTATGTGTATAAGCCAGCTCTTTATTATAGTATAGAAAACTGAAGAATACATAATACTTGGAAACCTCACAGAATCATATTGATTTTTCCAATACATCAATACATCAAAATTTGTACCACCTCCCAAACCAAGATATTTGAAAATTTAAGGTCGGGGAGAAGTGGACACTTCCTCCCCGCCATCAATGAAACTGAAATTCAATTACACCATATTTTTGTACAGTTTTGTACCACCAAGAAATATATTTGTACCACCTCCCAAACCGAGAAATTTGCAAATTTAAGGTCGGGGAGCAAGTGGACACTCCCTCCCCGCCATCGCCAAATTGGAATTCAATTATGTCATATTTTTGTACCATTTTTGTACCTTTTTGTACCACCAAGAAAAAAAAATTGTACCACTTCCCAAACCAAGATAATTAGCCAATTTAAGGGTGAGGTGCAAGTGGACATTTCCTCCCCGTCATCACCAAACTGAAATTTAATTATGCCATATTTTTGTACCATTTTTGTACCTTTTTGTACCACCAAGAAAAAATTTTGTACCACTTCCCAAACCGAGATAATAGCAAATTTAAGGATGGGGTGCTAGTGGGCACTTCCTCCCCGTCATCACTTAACTCAAATTTAATTATGCAATATTCTTGTACCTTTTTGTATCACCAAGAAAATTTTTTGTACTACTTCCCAAACCGAGATAATAGCAAATTTAAGGGTGGGGTGCAAGTGGACACTTCCTCCCCATCATCACTAAACTCAAATTCAATTATGCCATATTTTTGTACTCTTTTTTTACCACGAAGAAAAAATGTTGTACCACTTCCCAAACCGAGATATTAACAAATTTAAGGTCGGGGAGCAAGTGGACACTCCCTCCTCGCCATACCTAAACTTAAATTCAATTATGCTTTATTTTTGTACCTTCTTGTACCACCAAGAGAAAAGTTTGTACCACCTCCGAAACCGAGATAATAGCAAATTTAAGGGCGGGGAGCAAGTAGACACTCCCTCCTCGCCATCAACAAAACTGAAATCCGTTTACACCATATTTTTGTATCACCAAGGAAAGCTTTTGTACCTCTTCCTTCAAAAGTTATTTGAGTATAAAAGTTTTGTATCATATCTTGTGATACAAAAAAAATCATCTATTGTCTGTAATCTACAGCATATCCTTTCGACCCACCATGATGATACAAAGTAAATTAATTTCTTGTTTTCGCTACTGAATTAAAAATTTGGTACTTCAAACATTGTGATCGATAATATTGAAACCTTTACTTTCCATTTCAATGGAAAATGATTTTATACACCTCATCATCATAAGTTATTCGAGTATAAGAGTTTTGTATCATATCCTGTGATACAGAAGTGATGTGCTCTGTAATTTTCTATAATCTACGCTTCTGAAAGACAGTGGATAACGTTTTAAACTGAGCTTGGCATGTCGAAGGCTGAGATTCAAAAATTATTTATTCATCGTCTATTTAATATTCAAAACTGGCATCATTTTAAATATATTTCAATTGTAAGGAAATTGCAAAGACCATCCTCTACACACTGAATACCTTTGGTAAAGCCTTGAAAAGCTTGATTTAGCGACAAACTATATTGAATTGAGTCAAAAAAATCCAGTCTTGTCGAGGCAGCCGGCACGGCTTATCGGCTCTACTACTACTACTACTACTTTGCGATAACCAACAATTCGCGTTCCAGTCTGAAGTAGCCTGTTTTTAGAAATTTTACCAAGTGTTTTGTTAATTAATTTACATGTCTGCTACCTGTGGCGTATGTAGTATCGATCATGGCTCAGTTAAGCCCTCAGAAGTTATTAATTGCTTGGTAACTGTGAGCGATCATTCCATAATATTATATCCTGCATTAAGGACGACAACAAAGAGGCAAATGTGACATCTGGGCCTAATAACGGTACACCAATTACTAAATACATTATATTGAAGATTTTCGAGTGCTTTAAACCCGATATTTTCCAATGAACTAAAAACTTTTGGAAGAGGTGATAGAGTTGACAGTTCTATTTCTCTCAGTAGTCAGTTCTATTTCTCTCAGGTAGTGTGGACGCTTCAAATACATTAATGGAACAGCTTAAGAATAGCATCGAAACTCTTAAAGCTGAGAACACCACACTTTGCGAAACAAGTAAGACACTATGTAACCAAGTAACCGACCTACAGGATCGTTTTCGTTCACTTGAGCAATATACATGTCGAAGCAACATCGAGATAAGCGGCGTCCCGGCGACTCCCAATAGAGGACGTCATCAAAATGGTGATTAATGTCGGCGCGGCGATTGGCGTCGCGGTGCAGGAGTCTCACATCAACGCGGCGCTCCGAGTTACTGGCTTTCGAAACGACCGAGCTCCTTCCCTCATCGTGCAATCCACTCATCCAGCTATCAGGGACCAATGGATCAAGAAGTATAGGGAGAATAAGGAATCTATAACGGCCTATAAAATAAATCCCGCCTTCCGGAAATCGAAAGTGTATATCAATGAGCACCTCCCTCCAGTGATCAAAGTGTTCCTAGCCAAATTGAAAGGAAAGTACCGAGCAGTGGAGAAAAATACCAAAAAAATGTGAGTAATTCGGATATTGATAACCTGAGATAAGGTATGTTTTTCTCCTTCAATGATATCTTGTCCTACATAATGTGTAAATACTTTTCACCTTTAACACTTGATCAACATGATCAATGCTTTCAACATTATTATTCAACCAGAAAAGTCTTCTTACCTCTTATTAAAGCATGCTTGTATGAATTTTGTAGTGTAAGATACATATAGTATATTAATTTTAAATAAAAAGACTAAGAAATTGTATTTTTATTTAATATGAATAATCATCACAATATAAACTTCTCAACTACACAAAAAGTATATTAATTTGTTTTCTGCTACTTTATCATTATTAAACTCTGTATCAACAAAAACGATTACTTGTATTCATTGAAAGATAATTTCTTTGAAATTGACATTGTGAAAGAGAATAACATTTTTACACTTATATACTGTAATATAAGAAGCACGCAACAAAACGTTCAACTTTTTGGTAGAATTTTCTCAAATACGAAACCCTGTTGCGTTTATAGTTCTGAGCGAATTATGGATCAATTCTGATGGAGTTAATTTGTATAATATACCAAATTACAATATTTTTGCTCACTGCAACGACTCGTATAGATCGGGTAGTGATATGCTACCCATTGAACTCTGTATGTGCTACACAAGGAGATGTCCATAGCATAGAAACAGCTGACACTCTTGTACTGAATGTAAAAAGTATAAATTACAATTTTAAACTATTTTGTATCTATAGACTTCATGAATTCACTGAAAACAGATTCATAACTGAATTAGAATCAATTATTAATCAATTTGCATCTTATACTATTGTAGTAGGTGACGTAAATATCGATCTATTAGATGGAAAAAAACGCTTCCAGTGACTATTTAAGTTTAATGGAGAACAATGGTTTTTCATCCATAGTTAATAAAGCAACTAGAATCACTACAATGTGTCATACACTGATTGATGATATTTTAAACAAAAATAGGCAAATAGACTGTTTTACACATGCAATATTTGATTTGAATGTGACAGATCATTGTTTGTTGGGATTGAAGTTTAATCTAGTTCGTAACAACCAAGTAAAATATGATGGAACCCAAGATAAAAAGTATGTAGATATTGATAGATCTACTTATAGACATAAATTTATGTTATGAAAAGTTCCATTTCATTTCATCTGATATCTATATAAATAAAATCGAGCCTCAAATTTCGACATTCAATAATTTTTTCATTTGTGCACCGAATTTGATGATTAGTTGTGTTTGTTATGTTCAGAACCAGGTATGTGGCCTATCAAATTTATAATCCGACTTCAGGACTCTTTCCGATGGTCCTTCAAAGTTTACATGTAATCCTTATGGGAGAAGATTTGTGAGCTGGTCACACACAAATCAAAATCAAAAATTCTCTAATGGTTCTTCAACAACAATAAATATACAAAAAAAAACTTTCAGCAAAAATAAAAGAAACCAATCACCTGCAAGGAAAATCCTGTGCGCAGGTGAGAGTTGCTAATACAAATTCGATAGTCATTAAGAACTTACAAAAGATGAAATAAGAATTTATATAATATCATATTTAATAAAAGAAGATGATGAAGAAGTTGAATAAGGATGAAAGAAATAAGGAGAAGAGAAAAAAGAAAAGAGAAAGAAAGAGAGATGGCAAAGAAACGGTACTATTGAAACAAAGATAAGAGTCACTCAAAAAGTATGTCCTCGATTTTACTGGTAATTATCCATTCAATAGTTCTTTTTTAAGCAATGTAACAGAATTTAGATTAATATGCTCCATTAGGTAATCTGGAATTATGTTGATTAATTTATTAGCTAGGTAAAAGTATTGTCTCCGGCAAACATTAAGATTCATTCTTATATTTTCAAGGTCATAAATTAAGGTTTGATTCACGGAATAGAAAAATATCTTTATTATTCCTAATGAAAATTATAAGGTTTTTAATATATAATTGACAGACTGTTAAAACTACTCGTTGAATAAATATTTCGTTGGATAAAGACGAGGTTTACCCAAATAGTTTTAATAAGGTGTTTTTGGACAATAAAAAGTTTTTTAAAATGAGCATTCAAAGCACCCTCCCAAGCCCCCGAATGCCATACTGTAATACAGATTGAGCATATGAGTAGTAGATTAGCTTTGTTATTCTTCGATTATTTAGTTGTTTGATTTGATGAAATTTGTAAATAAGAAATCTTAGTTTTTTGCACATGTTGTCAATATGACTTCCATCTTAGATAAGGATCTATTGTTATACCTAAATATTTAACATTATATTTTTTATTTATTTTTGGACAGGAACATAAGCTATCATTATCGCAATTTAGGAGATGAATTTTAATGGTGTTGAGTGCATTTGGTTGAGTTGATGCGTTTGGGGAAAAAGTCACGAACACGCTTATGTTTGTGTTCAGTGTTAGAAGATGTTCAGTCAGCCAAGAGTGTACCACTCTCAGACCATTCTCTGCTGTGATTTTTACATTCTCCCATGTGCGCTCTGTAAAAACCAAAGCGGTGTCATCTGCAAAGGATATAATATTACAATTTCTAATTTTTAATTAGAGTAGATCGTTTATGTAAATTTGAAACAGAATAGGTGATAGAACCGTTCTTTGTGGAAGGCCATACTCGGTAAGCTTCTTAATACTAGTTTTGTTATTAATAGTGAGTATTTGATACCTATCACACAGGTAGGAATGGAAGAATTTTAGTGGTAAACCCCGAATTCCTAGATGTTCAAGTTTCTCCAAGAGCCTGGTCTGAGAGATAGTGTCGAAGGCTTTGGCTAGGTGTAGAAAAGTTGTTAATGTTTTATTACACAGAAAACAAAATCAGCTGTTATAATCATTGCGTCATCCAACAGTTGTCAATAGATAGTAGACAAGAGTGTGTGCTGCTCCATAACCGCCCATGTATTTCACCAAGGTACCTAGAATGTATTTCAGGCACATTGGTAGAGTTCAAAGCCACTGATCGGTGAGTGAACGATGAGATCAGTGAGTGAACGTGGCTCTGAACGAAGTACTGTTATATTATATACTGTTATATTATTTGGAATTGAAATCGGCCATTAAGGGGACAGCCTGGAAGATTATTACATACTAAAGATCTTGAAGATTTTTGTGATCTATAATATTACAAAAAATATATATTATATAATATCTCGCGCTAAAATACCTCAATGGAACCTTTAATTTCAAGTAAGAGCTAGCATTGGGAAGGCATAAGTATTGTGCGTTTATACCTCTTCAAGGTCTTTGGTCTAACTGATAAGAAAAAAAATACGTCATATCCGGTTCGTTCACTGATCAGTTAATCGTACTTTTCCACCGATGGAAAAGAACGTAAATAGAGTAGCTTAACGTAAACAGACATAAATACGAGGTTGTTTACAAATAATGGACTCTATTATAATGTATTTGGGAGCAGAGAAATGCATGATTACATAAATTCAATAACATTTAAAATATTTTACAAAGCATTTAAAACTACTCCAATCACCTGATGGTTTTCCATTTTAATTGATTACAATGAAATAGGTTAAGTTCTAGTTTTGTTTACAAAATATGATCAACAGGGGAAACATCTGTCAGTCATGACTCATGAGCAACCGTTCAGCCACAGAATACACACAAAATGGAAGGTATCAATCTAACCAAGATTTGAGTGCACCAAGACCACGACATAAATGACTGCATCATCTTGTTAGAAATTAAAACTACTGCTGTATTACAATGCTACACTTTCTTTCAAGATGGCGGATTATGGCGTCAAGATACTAGCTGTCTTTCCATTCTGTGGTTCATCTGTGATCACTAATCTGTGATCACGTTTTTTACTGAATGTAAAAAAACCTGATGGAATTTATTTTATCCTAATAACGCCCCGACTAAAAACAAAAAAACAAAATGACTGTTCTGTGTGTAACCATCCAGCAGTGCGGCCTCAGGTTAAAGACTTACATGCTCTAAAGACATTGCATTGTTTTGAATAATTGTGCTGTCTTCGGTGTTGAGAGTTAATTGATTTTTATTAACGCTGTGGCTACAGTTACGGTAACCGTAGCTCCATTCGCGTTCCGGTAAACATTTGCGCAGGCGCGGCTACCGCTATTTACATGTGCATTGTGGTGTTGATGGTTTTTGGTGACATGGTTATGATAACCTATCGTTTCAATGAAGTTAGTTAGAAATAAGTTAGTTAATAATGAAGTTAGTTAGTTACTTAGAAATCATAACCATGTCACCAAAAACCATCAACGCACATGCACATCGTGCGTTTTTCAACGTGCATGCACGCAATGCACATGTAAATAGCGGTAGCCGCGCCTGCGCAAATGTTTACCGGAACGCGAATGCAGTTACGGTTACCGTAACTGTAGCCACAGCGTTTTATTAAATTATCTATTTTGGAGTTCGATAATATTATCTATATGACTGAAATCCATTAAAACTAATAATAGGAATAATATGAATAATTGACTGAGCGAAGTGAGGTCAAAGATTCAAGTCGACGGTTTGGCATTTCTCTCAATGTTTAAATGTTTGAATGTTTAAATGTTCAAATGTTTGTATGTTTATATGTTGCGCATTCACGGCGAAACGCGGTAATAGATTTTCATGAAATTTGACAGGTATGTTCCTTTTTTAATTGCGCGTCGACGTTTATACAAGGTTTTTGGAAATTTTGCATTTCAAGGATAATATAAAAGGTAAAAGGAGCCTCCTTTATACGCCAATATCAGAGTAAAAATCAGACTATACAATCATTCATCATAAGAATCATAAGATTACATTCTATTCCACTTCTGATCTCAACTAAGCCTTGATGTGATATGTCACAGCTCGAAGTAGCATGATAATTCATCATCATTCACACTTCAATGCTAATCCACGGCGAATTGACAAGTGATTACTCAGATGTGTGGAGAAGCCAGTCTATTGCAGTATTTTCATAAGGTCTATATATCCCAGTCAATAAAGGTTTTTTCGATCCGAGAATTAAATAAAAGCTGAATCTTTTATCATCGATAGAACCCTCCCAGAGGGTCATGCTCCCAAAAGTCCCAAGAAATCCCCTTGGAGCTTTTCCCCCTAGCCCCCCTCAAAGATGAAAAATGCAGGTAATCACGGAAAATCAATTATCTCTGTAGCCATTGATCAGAAACAGTTCTATTATATGCCATTCGATTTGTTACATTATGGGCTACAATATTAGTTATATTCATTTTTTCAATAAAATTAACAGTTTTCTTGATAAAATAATATATATGTAAAAATTTAGGTGGTTTGTGATTTGATTTTTTGTTTTCTTCGATTAACTTCGAAACAAGTAGTTTTAAAGGAAAATGAGCCAAATAATTAATGTAGCCACTGTCATTGCAAATCCATTGTTATGTATTTGCGATTCGATTTGACGCCGTGGAAGGGGAAACAGTCGACGCGGAACAACGCGGCTGACTGTGTTAGTCATAGTAAACAGCAAACTGGAAATCAATTATCTCTGTAACCATTAATCGGAAAAAAATCTATCATATGTCATTCGATTCGCTACATTATGGACTAGAATATTAGTCGTATTCATTTCCTCAATAAATCAAACAGTTTCCTTGATAAAATAATATATATGTAAAAATTTAGGGGTTTTTCGATTTGATTTTTGTTTTCTCCGATTAACTTCGAAGCAAATAATCTAAAAAAATTAGACAAATAATTAATGTACACTATGGCGCTCGAAACAATTAATTTTGTATATTGTTTTGACATTCGCTGTATATAGATTTTCACTTTTCAATACTCTAAAAATTATTACAATTTTCTTGATTTAACCATGCTCATGATAAAAATCAGGATTTCGTTGTTTGCTCACAGAATTTATTATATTAATTTGAAGTGTGTCTTCTTCATACGAGTCAGAGGTAACACAATTTGATAATTTTAGTTTCAGATATTGATGTTTTTCAACGAAGTTTCATGATATATTATGTGTCCGACTCCTTCATCTTATTCTTATTTTGTGAAAAATTAAGATTCAAAATTTCTTTTGATAGCTTTTCTTGTGTTTTATCTTGTTTCATCACTCTTTATAATTTAAACACTTGATAATGGAATGAATATCATCGGATCACGTAAACAAAAAAAAAATAAAGGGTGGGCCTACCTGAGATACTATATGATAACACTGTACTCCTGATAAGTTGAAAATTTTCAAGCTGAAAGTAGATTAATTTGTTGCACATTCGGTTCAAATATTAACAAATGTTACCAAATATTACCAATATTATCACATATAGTGAGAACGAATTACTCTGAAGCTTTCTATTCTCACTGAACATGAAGAGGCAATACCAAGCCAGAATCGCAGTTCTGTTCAGATCATTATTATCAGAGCTTTCAAATTGATGCTAAGTAATTATGGATGTTATCCCCATCTCACAATTTCCCTATTTATCCTTATCCTGATTCAGAATGAAGTAGTTGATCTCTATAATCACAAAAATCAATGTACAGTACCTATAATAAATAGTAAAAATAACAAAATTTCTAGTAATAATGCAACTTTTTCTAGGTACGAATTTCAAGGCTCATAAAATGACTTTTTCTCAATCACAGGCAGAAATTCCAATGATCATCATAATAGTAATTTAATGAAAATTGTCTGTATTGTACATTGTTCGACGTAAGATAAGCTACATCTTTAAGGTAATCAACGTATTTAGGATTATCATGTTTATGAATAAAGGCGAGACTGTGATAGAAGATTAGTCAAACTGAAATATAAACATTATATACAATGCATATTTCTGATCAACTATAATTACAAATGATAGTATCAAGCCGAAATGAATTGAGCAACTGAATTTCAAAGTTACTATCCACTGTTCAAATCGCACTGTGATTTCCTTTTACTTCCAAATGGATTGAATTTCCTCACTCTTCAACGTAACAATTATTGTAAATAAACCAGTGGAATGTGAACGTCATCCAAATAGCATTTGAATTTCAATTTTCAGATCATGAAATTCATAAAAAACTAATTCTTGAGAGAATAGTGATGAATTGCAAACAGTGCAAGTAACTGAACAAAGCGATACAATGAAAATCAACATCGATTAATTTAATACTGGACTTATAAAATTTATATTACCGTTCATTTATATTATTTATAAAGCTTATAAAATGTAAAACCAACATTTTAAATTTTCTCTACTGGAGCAGAACATCGATAGATAATGAAGAAGAGCCCATTATAAGCACAATATACTTGTGTACTAGAATTCACTAGAACTAACTCATCACTTCAACCCTTCAATGATCACAATGAACTAGAATGGTATAAAAACCATGAAATTGATATTCAGGTACATTTTTCAAATAGCTTCACCCAACTAAATCTGTGAATGCTAAGTCATAAGAAATCATGTTCAATAGATTTAATGTGAATGCTTCAAATAGAAAATGATCTATTCTTTTGATGCCCTAATCAAAATCAATTTCAATCAACATTAATCGACATAAAGAAAAGCTTCTGCCAACCTTGTGTAATGAATGACAAGATGCGAGTGGAGGTGAAAAATCGATATGTTTACAAAAATAATAGAAGATGATGAATCATCTTTCAATTAATCTTATACGGTAGGGTACTTTGTGGTTAAATGTGAAACACTTTCACGATTTTCCTACCTTTTATGCATGCTTACTCTTCCTTAATTTGTATGTTTGCATGGCTTTCATCTTTAGAATCTACTGAATTTTCATATTGGACTGTCTAAATGATGTAGATTCAACTAGTAAGAACGGAAGATAAGCTACCTTACAGAGAGAATCATAGAAAGTTCCAACTCAAGCCAAATGTATACATTTTTTTATGCCTCAGCCGTCATAAATTATATTTGGCTCAACTGAAGGTATATTATCAACCTGGCTTGGAGAATATTAACTGAAGAAAACAGCAAACACTGCACGCTATGATTTTTCAGGAAATTGCCACTGTTAACACTATTGAAATCTATGATTTATCTCAGTTTTTGACATTCATAACTTATGATAAATTTTAGCATAGAATTATTATCATACACACATATTTTAAATATGTATTATATTATGTAATAGTATGAATATTTTATCGGTTGCAAACAATATCTTTGTCTGTCATAGAATGCATGATTTAGCACATATAAAACAACAAAATGATTTTAGAAAATTAAAATGTGAAAAATTTGTTTCGATCGCCATAGTGTGAATAAGATGCAACTTAGAAAGCAGTAGGCCTACTAGGTACTGTATTTTACTGTTTACTTTGTAGCCCAGTCAATAAAGGTTTTGTGTCGGAACTAATTAGTGAAAAGCTGAAACTTCACCCAATGTTATATTGGTATAAGAGAAGTTTGTACACAAAAGTACCCAAAGTTCCCCTCTTGCTTCCCCCCCCACCCCCCTTGAAGTTGGAAAAAACAGGTAGTTACTACAAACGCGATATCTCAGGTACCAATCATCGGATAGAGTTGATTTTTTTTTCAAATGGTTGGTAATATAATAGTCTAAAATAATGATTCTATTCACTTTCACGATAAACCCAACAGTTATCCTGATAAAAATAAATATATCTAAAAAATTGCATTTTCACAACTAAATTTTTTATTATTTCTCAATTAACTTCTTGTATGCCATTTTATCGAGAAAAGCCTCCAACAAAGGTTATAGATCTATTCTGTCTCAATCCAACGATGTATAATTTAGCATACCAACGATAAGAAATATTGCGTTAGGAGGGGGAATAGCAACGCGCTACGCTTTGACGCGACCCTTCATTATCATCATTATTATTGCATGTTATATGATTAACACATTCACTCGGACGGAAAATCTTTCTTCAGTTGTTTTATATGTATTTTTGGGCGCTTAGCTCAAATTTGATACTACCACGCTCATTAAACCATTTCACCATTTCCATCTTCCAGCCCCAATCTGTAGCATCCATTCTATTTCCAAGCCATGTCTGCACTTGCAAATACACTCTAATATATGTTGATGTGCAGCTTCAGACGTTGGAGGAAGCTTAGCAAGATCAAAATTAGATCTGAGTTTTGATTTTCTTGCTAGTTTTGTAAACATGAAGTAACGTGCTTCATTGAGGCTTGTGTGCTTTTTCTGGCCATACAAATTCAGAATAAAATCTTCACCATTTCTTTTCAGTTCTTCTTTAGATGAATTTTCACAAATGAACACTGATGCTTGTCTTTGAGCTTCTTCTGATTTTTGAACAATTTCTAAAGATTTTATTTTTCCAAGGCCGAAAAAAGAAGAAGTTGTATCACAGCCTGTTATTGCATAAGCAAACAGTAAAAGCTTCCTTGTATTTTTCACCTTATCTATTATCTTTGAAATGCTGTAGAACACTTTTTCATGCAATCTTCCTGTTATCTGTTTGCAGAAGTAGATTTCTTGATTCTCAGGGGCAAGAGCTATCAACAGTATCAACAAATCAGTGTCTGTACCATACAACATAAGCTCCTCTATTCCAGTCGTCGCAATGGAAATATCAGCATCGTCTTTTGCAACAATTGTATTGATATTTGAACTTATAAGCTCTTCAGAAACTGAAAATATAAGCTTCTTCTTGTTTCTTCTGTTGCCTAAAAATTCTTCCTTTGATGTTAAGCATTTTGTGTTCCTATCAAAATCTATGTCATTTGAGGATTTTTTTGCTGCTCTTCTATTCTGCTCTTCTTGTTTAGTTGTACAGTCTTCTGGATAGCCATCAAATACAACCGTTACATTTTCTCCAAAGTTTTCTACAACATATTTTCGATAAATGTGTATGATATTTCCATAAGTGGAGTCTTGTGGCCAGGGAACATAATGAAGGAGAAATCCTCCATCAATAATCACACATAAATTTGTTTGATCAATTTCTTCTTCCTCTATTACAACATCTTGAAACACTTCCAGGATAGATGATTTAGTTCCTTTTCTTAGTGGAACATTGTCGAAGAGAGATGGTGGATGTGAAGACAGTTCATATTCAAGATACAATTTCAATTTTCGAGAGCTATCACACACACAGAGTATTCTATTGAAGAGCTGTTGAGAGTTGACTGGTATTTCTTTGGATCTGACTTTAACTAATTTGTGTGCTAGTTGGGTCTTAACCATGTCCTTTCTTTTTAATGTCAGTTCCCAAATGATTTTCCTACCATTGTCTTCATAGCAGCACAACCTATGTCATAGGCTTGGTCACAGTTGACTTACTCATCACTGATGAAACCAGATGATAATGAAACTAGCTCTCCAGATTCCTTATTTAATGGATTGTGTTGTCTGAACCATGTGGTGAACTTATCAATATCAGCTTGGTCTCTGAGTTTTCTTGACTTTCTCAGCTCAACATGTTGTTCACTGTAGGTAATAGAAATGTCTAAGAACTCCTCTAATGCTTCATTAATCTTTATGAAGTATGGTGTCCCAAGAATCCATTTATTCACAGTACTTTCATTCATTCCCCTTCCATGAGTGAGTCCTCCTACAGATTTCATTGGCCTCATCAGACATTGCTCTATGCACATGTCTGTACATGTTCCTGACCAGTATCTTGTTGTTCTTTTCACAGTAAAATATCCCTTGTTGATGAAAAGATCTAATTCTTTTTCAGAGAGTTTTTCAGTTATTTTGGTCATTTCTTGGGCATAAATATGTGCAGACTTTGCATAAGGCAAGTGGCCTGATGCATGGAAATATGGAAGCATATCTGTTGTGCATTTTAAATGCATAATCCAATTTCCATAATCAGCATACACAAAATTAAGAGCTGAATCTATAGTGTGAAAAAGCTGCAGCCACAACTTAGCTGTCCTGCTTGTCTTTTCAATGGTTTTCATACATTCATCCAATTGATTGAGTTTTTCTAATAGCAAGGGTTCTCTAATGCATGTTTTGTTGATATTTCTCCTGAAATAATTTTTCTACATACTTCATCAACTTCATCAAAACAGTGTTGGATATCAGGAAACTGCTCTCTAGCAATGTTCATTAGAGCTGCTACTGTTAGTGTAAATGCTCGAAGACATCTGTCATAAGCATGCCCATTCATCATATGACTTACTGTAGCTTTTCCATACACTGTGCCCCAGAGATCTTCTAGACCACTTCCTTCCATAATCTTCCCAATAGCTCCCATATAAGACATCAGTAAATGAAATCCTCCCAAACGGACAACAGTTTTCGATATTTTACTGTCTTTATCAGAGGCACCTACTATATACATAGCTTTTAAGAAAAGAGGCTGATCAAATGTAACAATACAGGTTTGATTTTGTTTCTTACTGGTCAGCTGCAAAAAGCAATGCTGTGTAGATGGTTGACATATTGCTGGGATACAAATTAATAAATGGTACTGCCATAATGTATGTTGTTTGAAATTCTGCTGAGTTTGTCATTAGGTTGGTCATAAATCCACTCCACCCAGGCTGTGAGTGTACATGAGAAAGCCATACGAAGTTGAGGGGATGCAAATATTCTGAAGGTAAACATGACACACTTCCAACTTCTTTCAGTTTATCCAAGTCTTCAATGATCATGTTAGACAGACCAGCATTTCTTTTGTTCATTGGATACACATACTCACGAATACTTTCAATGTTTTGAAATGATCCACTGAAATCCTCTTCACAGTAGTTTGAGTTTGGACACAAGAACCTGGTGTGATGCACTGAATGCCTCCCATGGAATGAAAAGTTCCTAGTCCATCTAAGGTTCGAATATTTACGTCGGCATTGTCAAAAACGTGTTGAAGAAATCCATCAGGTTCATAATTGGGGAGCCAGCACTGATTAGTGACGTTATGTAAGTCGAAGCTTCGTTGTATGATGCACACACTCCCATTGAAGACAACATGTTTATTAAATGTTTAGAACCATACAGCGATGTAAAGTCAAAGCTAGGCTTGTCTGTATAGGTGAAAGGAATGATCTTGGTCTCACAGCAGATATTATAGCATGACTTATAACAATACATTTCTTATTGACTTTTTGTGATTCAATTGAATTCCTCTTCTTTGTAACATGTGACATGAACATTTCAAGAGTCTCGGGGATGAGATTTTTTCCACCTGATTAATTGTTTCCAAATCTGGATACGAATTGAAGTCATAGGTTTTCCTTTGTATGTCTTCTCTTATTATTGAGGCAGCAGCTGAAACAATCCTCTTCTTCTCTTCTTCTAGATCAAGAACCCTGTTTCTATACCAATTGTCCACAATTTTATGCACATTGTCAGTAAGGCAGAAACATTCTTTTTACCAGAAACATTTGTTAATGTTGATCTCTTTTGAAATGCTCTTGGAGAAGCTTTCCTAAGTGTTTGTCAGAATAAGCAGCATCATCATCATCAGCTAAAGATTTAAAAATATCCTGAACTTCTTTTATAGTATATTGGCACTCATCATTGCTTTCTATATAGTTACATACTTTGGTAAATGTAGAAGCTAATTTGGTTTTAGGTCTACCTTTTTGTGTTTCAATCGGTTTAGATTTAGTAAATTCTGTGTAGCAATGTTTGTGATAGCGCGCTTCTGCTGCTACTAAGTCTATTGCACTTAGAAGTCGGGCTTTTACATTTTCACCCCATATGTCACTCCTAACGTTGCACTTTTGTAAAAAACTTTCTTTGAACTCGATCGTCGTTACTTCGTGAAATGGTTTTCTATATTGAGTTGGAATTTTAGAGCTGTAATTTGCTGATTTTCCACAAATAAAACAACACAACTTAAAATCAAAATTGTCCTGATGGGTTCTACGAGTAACTCCAGTGGTTGATGTACTGGTTCATTTTGTTCATCTAGTGTTTTTATAGCTGCTTGAATACTCGAAGGTCTTGTGTATTGTTGCCTACATTACTTGTGTAATTTAATAGTACTCTTTCCTCGTAGTTTTTCATGTAAACTGTCTCTTCTTTTTTTGCTGGCTTCAGAAATAGCATTGATTCCATTCTTTACAACTACAATATTGTCATCTAGTTTGTTACCACAAATTAAACAATTTAAGTCCGATTCATCCATCACTAATTGTTTCAAACTTGTTTGGAGTAACAGGAGCACATCACACCGAACTGATATTTCTACAAAACTATATTTTTGTGTGTAATCACTCAGAAGGGATCACAAATAATAAATTCATAATCGAACTGTGTGAAAAAATTGTCACCATCAATGCACTAACTACGAAAAATCTACCACGTGTTTCACTATGAAAAATTACGAAAAATCTACCACGTGTTTCACTATGAAAAATTACGAAAAATCTACCATTTGCTTCACTACGAAAAATCTACCACGTGTTTCACTACGAAAAATTGCGAAAAATCTACCACGTGCTTCACTACGAAAAATTACGAAAAATCTACCACGTGCTTCACAAACAAATTACGAAAAATCTACCACGTGCTTCACTAAGAAAAGTCTACCACGCACGTCCGAACTTGGCAAACTTCCCTCTGAAACTGACATGAGGGATGAGAATGCCACTCATACGAGAATGCAAAGAACGAGCTTCTTTTCTTTATTTAGCAACAAAAACAATATTGAGAGGAGCAACGTTAGCGCCGCACCCCTACTGCCCGGCCCAGCCATAATAATAGATGTCATCTATTTCTATGGGCCCAGCTCACCACTGTATTGTCAAAATGTAGCATACAAAATACTTAGTCTTTTGTATATATATAGTTATGCTATGAGCCTCACTCTGCATTTGTATCTTCAAAAATATCCATATTATGCATTCTATACAACATCTAGTCACAATGGTTCTCTTAAAATCTAACAATATAATTTTATGAACTTGAAGCCACAAAAACAAGCTACTTTTCTATTGAACATAAAAACTATTCTATCAATCTGAACTATGAGTATTGAAGAATAAAATATAACTGAGAAAGCAGTAGGCCTACTAGGTACTGTATTTTACTGTTTACTTTGGTGAAGAGAGTCAGCCACGCCGTACCGCGTCGACAGTTTCCCCTTCCACAGTGTCATATCGAATCGCAAATAAATAACAATATACATCAATGGATTCGCAATGAATGTGGCTACATTAGTTATTTGTCTAATTTTTTTAGATTATTTGCTTCGAAGTTAATCGGAGAAAACAAAAATCAAATCGAAAAACCCCTAAATTTTTACATAAATATTATTTTATCAAGGAAACTGTTTGATTTATTGAGGAAATGAATACGACTTATATTTTAGTCCATAATGTAGCGAATCGAATGACATATGATAGATTCTTTTCCGATTAATTATTACAGAGATAATTGATTTCCAGTTTGCTGTTTACTATGGCTAAGAGAGTCAGCCACGCCGTACCGCGTCGACTGTTTCCCCTTCCACAGCGTCAAATCGTATCGCAAATACATAACAATATACATCAATGGATTTGCAATGACAGTGGCTACATTAATTATTTGGCTCATTTTCCTTTAAAACTACTTGTTTCGAAGTTAATCGAAGAAAACAAAAAAATCAAATCACAAACCCCCTAAATGTTTACATATATATTATTTTATCAAGAAAACTGTTAATTTTATTGGAAAAATGAATATAACTAATATTGTAGTCCGAAATGTAACGAATCGAATGGCATATAATAGAACTTTCCGATCAATGGTTACAGAGATAATTGATTTCCCGTGTTGACCTGCATTTTTCATGCTTTAGGGGGCTGGGGCGGAAAGCTCCAAGGGGATTTCTTGGGACTTTTGGGAGAATGACCCTCTGGGAGGGTTCTATCGATGGTGGGAAATTCAGCTTTTATTTAATTTTTGGATCGAAACTGCTTTTTTGGACCTTCATTGACTGGGCTAATCAATAGGGGTATTCACAATGTTGGAGTTAGCTGGCTAAGTCGAGCTATTCGCTAACTCCAGCTATTTGCTAAGTCTGTGTTAACTCAATGCTATAGTGGTAAGTTAGAAAAAAATTAACAGACGAGATAGCAGATAGCGTAGGATTGAGTCCACTAACTGTAGCAATAGCAATCTCTGTTGAAACGACAGTCATATGTTTATAATCTTACTTTTGAGATATAATAAACTTTGAGCTAGACAAATTATCCGCTTGGATCGCTACTGCAGTTAGCTAATAGCAGATGGTTTTAGATGGGGCGTTCACAATCCAGAGTTATCAAATAGCACTTTAGCTGACTAAAACAACATTGTGAATACCCCTATTGTATTCTCTGATTTTTCTACCACCAAAAAATGTTTGTACTGCCCCCCATTTCGGGGTACAAGCGATTGAAAAGTCGGGGGCGGGACCCCGACTTGAACAAAATGCTATGAAACCCATACCAAATGAGAGCTAGATTCTTGTAGAAAGGAAAATAAAAATCTCAGTACTCTTTTTGAATTATTTAATCACAAGATGCTTCAACATTGATGCCAAAAAATAGAAAAGAGATAAATAGATTTTTGTACCTTTTTGTACCACCAAATTTTGTACCCCTCCACATCATGTGTTATTCGAGTTTGAAAGTTTTGTATCAAATCTTGTGATAAAGACTTGCTTATATCTATTGCCTATAATCTGTAGCGTATCATTTGAACCAATTAGAATGACACAAAACTGAAAATACTGTTGTTTAGGCCACTGGAGCTGAAATACGGGTATTAATCATTGTCAATAGCAAAAATAGAACCTTTTCTTCCCTTTCCAATTGGAAAATAATTATGTACCCCTTTCTATTTCATGTTATTGAGGTGGAAAGTGCACCATTCATTACAGTGAAAATCTTTGAAAAACATTGAAAATCGTGATTAAAACTTTTAATTGATTACAGAAAAACCTTACCTCATCTGAGAAAACATAATTTTGTACCCCTCCTCATCATAAGTTATTTGAAGTTGAAAGTTTCGTATCAAATCTTGTGATACTGGAGTGATCATTCCTATCTACAATATGCAGCGTATCATTTGAACCAATTAAAATTATATAAAAGGTAAAAAACTGTTGTTTTGGCCACTTAAACAAAAATTTGGATATTTATCATTGTCAATAGCAGAAATGGAACCTTTTTTCCCTTTTTAATTGGAATATGATTTTGTACCCTTTTTATTTCGTGTTATGGAGGTGGGAAGTGTAATTTTCAATACAGTGGAAGATGGTGAAAAAAATATTGATAATTGTGATCAATATGGTTCATTGATTACTGAAAGACGTTTTCCACCTGATCTGGGAAAAAATCCTATACTATTAAACGATCAATTTCTGTTTATATAATCTGTATGTGACCGGATCTCGAAAACGGCTCTGAGGATTCTTACGAAATTTGTAACAAAGTAGGTTTATGATATGAAAATTCGATTGCACTAGGTCTCAACCCTGGGATAACTTGCTGAAAGACATAAAAATAATAAATAGGTCCTTGGAAAAACATCTGGAAATTTTGTCTTCTGTCGATACCGTAATGGAAGTGAGTGAACGAGTGCATGTGTATGATCATTCAGCTGATCTCTCGAGAAGAAAAATTAAGCAAGAAAAACTTATTTTTTTTTTTTAGAAAACATGTTTACTTCAGAAATCCAAAATCGTAACTAGATGCTGTTAGTGTAGAATAGTACATAGTATATCAACAAATATTGTAGCAAACATGGTATATCATTCTAAATCGAATTCATAGTATATCTATTTGTTATTGATGATGTGCTTGTTTTTTGTAGTGTGAATAAATTGTTATTTTGATGAGTGATAGTAGCTTAACCTAGATTTTGATTTGGACTGTAGTATAAATTTGAAAAGGGACAATTTTGGGCATAAGCCTGTTGTGTCTCCTCATATAAATGTAAATATAATTGTACGACTGAAAAAATGAATAAATAAATATAAACTATAAATTCAATCTTTCGTTACAAATGTTCTATGCTTTTACACTCCAGAGCGCGAAGCTCGGTCCCCCGATATTAATTTTTCACCCTTGTAAATCATAACTTATTTGAATTTGAAAGTTTTGTATCAAATCTTGTGATACAGAAGTGATCATTCGTATTATCTACAATATGCAGCATATCAGTATCATTTGGGTATAACACAATGGTATAATTTTTGTTCAAATCTGAGTAAGTCGGGGACAGGCTATTCTTATACCCCGATTTAGGAGTCGGCTATCAGCTGCCGTGGTGAAAGGTTGAATTGTTGACGAGCTCCGTTATCGCTTCTAACCTAAACAGTACGAATTGTCTAAGCTTGTGATTTTGTTTGTTTGGTGCTGTGTTATTTCGACAATATTTTAATGAACAATACTGTTGATAAATATTTTCCGTCGGCGTGTGGAAGAAGAGAGAATAAAAGACCATTAAGTTCGCCAGAGGAGAATAAAAAGCAGGAGAAGAAGAAAACGGCAACTACAATGGTAGGAAATTCGTCAAAGGATACAGTGTCCGAGGATTGCTCTAGGAACATTGAACAGGTATTAAGCAAATTACTTGATCAGAAACTTTGCAATTTAGCTACAAAAACGGATATTGACGAGCTAAAACAGTGTTTGGGAGAGATGTGTGAGAAGAATAAAAAACTAAAACAAGAACTTCAGGCTATAAGAGACGAGAATATTCAGTTAAAAAATAGGCTCATCAATTTAGAAGATAGATCAAGACGAAATAATCTTATTTTTAAAGGTCTACAGTATGGTAGGGAAGATGTCTGTAGTGAAGTAATAAAGAACTTTTGTGCCAATGTGCTGAAATGTGGAAAGCAAGTGAATGTAAATAGAGCGCATCCCTTGGGACCAAGGAGAGTAGGGGCGCTGATTATCGCACAGTTTCCGGCTGATAGTGACATCGAGTGCATACTAAAAAACAAGAATAGACTTGAAGACACGCCGTTCGCTGTGCACAGAGATTTCAGCTATGAAACACGTAAGAAACGGGCCGTGCTACTGGCTGTTAGAAGAGAAATCATCAAGGCTGCCGGGGATATGAGAATTCATCTGAATGTGGATCGGCTATATGTCGAAGGACAAGTATTCACGTATTCTGACAAGAATGGATTAAGAGCGGGAAAACTGGATGGAATCGGCAAGCTGAGAGAATTGCTCCGTGTGGATTTGACGAACAGTTTCCAGAGAATAACAGCAGGAGGGCGGAACGAGAACGCGGGTGCAGTAGTCAACGAAAATGAAGATGAACTTTTGACTGGATAGAGAAGTGTTGTCTGTCATGAGTCGAGTGTTACTGTATATGATTTGTCTGGATTTGCTGAGAGTCGATATATTAAAATACTGGGCTATAATTTAGCTGGATGGAAAGGTAAGATGAAGGATTCAAATTTCATTCAGTTCATTAAATCATATGATGTATTTTGTTTAAGCGAAACGTTTTTGGAGCAGGCCGATAATTTTATTTTTGAAAGAGTTTTTTGTGAGTTTGATTTCCGTTTTGTTGCTGCAGTTAGGAGTAGTTTGTTTGGAAGAGCAAGTGGAGGTATAGTTTACGGGTACAATAGACAAAAGATGCAGGGTAAAGCAAGTTTTAAAGTTTTTGGTGATTTTGAAGGTTTAGAAATCAACCTCCTAACCAGTGTTGTTATATTTCCGGTCTATTTAAATTGTGTGGAAGATAGGTGGGATGGGGATTTATTGGATTTGTGGCAAAGAGTGGAGAGTTTGGATGATAGGAATATTATTTTATTGGGTGATTTCAATTGTAGAGTAGGGAACAGCTAGTTGATACCAGAAGAATTGTTAGATCCAGATTGTAGAATTAAATGTGAACAAAGATCGAAAGATATCGTAGTGAACCGTAGAGGTAAAATAATCTTGGAACTTTGCGAAAGATATGATCTTGTAATATTAAATGGCAGAACAATGAGTGATGAATTAGGAGAGTTTACGTTTACTAGAGGTTCAGGAGCTTCGGTAATAGATCTATGTTGTGTGTCTAGAGGCTTGTTGAAAGAGATTAATGATTCAAGAGTGAAACAAGAAATATTTTCTGATCATTTTCCCATTGAGTTAGAGGTCAGAGGGAGTGAGATGAGAGTGAATGAGGAGTTATTGCCGCTACCAAGGTATGGTTGGGCGGGAAATGTAGAGCGGCTGTATCAGGAGCGGATCAGAAATAAATTAATTGAATCGAATTTGGATGAGGTTAATGATGTTGAACGCATCACAAATCAAATACTTGGAATTATCAAGGACAGCATGAATGTGCAGCGTGAGAGTGGTAGAAGGAATGGTAAATTCAGACAGGTATGGTATGATTGGGAGTGTGAGAGGGCGAGAGTAAGGTGTTTCAGAATGTTGAATTTATTCAGGAGAAGCAATTCGGAAATTACTAGAAGTACTTATTTGGAATTGAGATATAACTATAAAATCTTGTGCAATAATAAAAAGAAACAGTATTATCATGATGCGGCAATGAAATTAGCTAACGTGAGAGACTCCAAAAACTTTTGGGAGACAGTGAGTTTATTTAAAGCATCGAAAAGATTAGGTAGTAATTCTATAACACCAGATCAGTGGAACAGATTTTTTGAGCATCAGTTTACTGCAGAGGCCCTGAGAGGTATTGATGCACATATGGGCCCAACGAATAGTAGTGAGATCTTGGATGGGGTTATAGACATAAATGAGTTAAAAGAAGCGCTGCAAAGAGGAAAGGATGGAAAAGCCCCCGGTACAGATGGAATACCGATTGAATTTTTTAAGAAAGCTCCAGATGAACTATTCAATGTCATCTTATCACTATTCAATTTTCCAATTCAGAGCGCTAACATACCTAATTGTTTTAGTGAAACAGTAATTTTCCCTATATTCAAGAAAGGTGATTTATTAGACGTAGAGAATTATAGAGGAATTTCTTTCGTAAACTCGTTTGCTAAATGGTTTGCAGGGGTACTGCTTGGAAGGCTAGAAAAATGGGTGACAGTGAATAAAGTGTTATGTGAGAATCAGGCAGGCTTCAGAAAGGGATATTCTACAGCTGACAATATTTTCAACCTATTTAATATAATTAACATGAAACTGAAGGGTAGAAGAAAGAAGGTGTATTGTTTTTTTGTTGATCTGAAAGCTGCCTATGATAAAATAGATAGATTAGCGCTCATCCATAAACTGTATGCGATAGGCTTGTCTGACCAGTTTGTTAAAGTTATTTCCAGTTTGTACACAGACACAAAGGCTAGTATTTGGTGTGGAAGACAAATGTCAAATTTCTTTAGGACTACATGCGGATTAAAGCAAGGCTGTTTGTTGTCACCGCTCCTCTTCTCACTGTTCATTAATGATTTGAGTGATAGTTTGAGGGAGGGAATCTGGCTGGACGAATTAAACGTGAAGGTTTTGATGTATGCAGATGATTTAGTGTTACTGGCCTCCACACCGAAGGCATTGCAGAGAATGGTCGATGATATTCAGATATATTGTGAGAGGTGGGGTTTAGTGATAGAGAAAAGTCGAAAATAGTTGTGTTTCGAAAAGGAGGACGCATAGCGGAGCATGAGAGGTGGTATCTAGGTGGTGAGGAGATAGAGGTGGTGAATAAATATAAATATTTGGGTGTTGTTCTGACATCAAAATTATCTTTTGCTGAGCATATTAAGGAGCGGACTTCAATCGCGAAGTTTGGAATAAATGGTGTTTGGAGAAACTTTATTGCTCACAATAACATCAATATGAATGTGAAGTGGAAGGTGTACAGAGCGGTGGTGAGAACAGTGGCGACATATGGAGCACAGGTTTGGGGTTACAAATGCTACGATATTCTAGAAACCTTGCCAAGATTTTTTGCAAAAAAACTCTTAATGCTACCACAGTCGTCGCCAAATTATATAATCCACTTGGAGCTGGATATTGAGCCAATTTTTTTGTTTGTTGTAAAATTGCATGTAGATTATATATTCAAAATTATGAGATTGCCGCGGGAGAGACTGCCTAGAGTATTAGCAGAAAAAATGCTTAGATATAATATATCGTGGTGTAAGGAATGGAGGAAATGGGACGAGGAATTTGGGTGTAATAGAATAGTGAATGGAAGAACGAATTACACTGTATGTGTGAGAGAATGAAAGAGAAAATTAGATCTGAATGGCTACGAAGAGCGAATGAATCACAGTTTCATGAATTATATAGACAGTTGGAGCGGCAAAATGATAGTAGAGCTTATCTCTATTCTAATTTTGATAGGAAGAAGATAAGTCTGATAGCTGAAGCTCGGGGATCTCTATTTCACCTGAACTTTTCACCAGATAGAGAGGAAAGGCAATGGCGATGCTCATCATGTAATATGGGCGAGAGAGAGGACATGCATCACTTCATGGGGGTTTGCCCGATATTGGGGGGTGTCCGCAAAATGTGGCTGGGGAAGTACAGACTCACGGAAGTAGAAATAATCGAGTGGCTAAATGGGAAGAATTGGAGAAAATTGACGGCCTTTTTAAGATCGGCTTTAAATTTTAGAAATGAGCTTATCTTGGAATTCAACTATTAAAACCGACTCCTGGCAGACAACCTTCCAGGTTTTGCCATTTGTAATGTCTTAGTTTATTTTCTGATTTATAATAATGTCGAAATATGGTAAATTTTTATTTTGTTTCATATTGGGTTTAGTATTAATGGCATTTTTTTTGTAAAGTGTTGTTGGTTGTAAATAAAGACATTTTTACTACTTTACTACTTACTACTACTATACCCCGATTTTTCAAATAGGATTTTTTGAAAAAGGGGTGGGGTACTAAAGTTTTACTTGGTGGTACAAAAATAGTACTAAAATATGGTATAATTTTTTCCGAATTTGGGAAATAGTCCAGGCAATGAATGCTCAAAAAAGGGTATAGAGGGAAATGTTTGGATGACAATTTTTGACCTCACAGTTCTGTCAAGGGTAGTGAGGAGGTAAACATATCAAAAGTCCCCACCCCTACCCATTGTGCTAAGGGGGTGGGGGTGGTTTAAAAGTACCATTTTTTGGTATCTCGCATAAAAATCGAAAACTATGCATCTTACATACATAACTGTTTAATACAAATTTAAAGCTCACATAATTTCCTACAATATTCATCCCACAAATTTTTCTATATCCGTTCTAGTTTTCGAGATATCCGCTTTTGAAGGTGTGACATTTTTGAAAAAAAACACGTTTGCCTCCCATTTTTTCGTAGATTTGTAGAGCATTTGTCACCAGGTCATATGGGACATATATTTATCTCATATTGATCAGAATTTCAGAGTTTTTTAATTAAAAGTTCAATGAACAGTGTTTTTGTCTTTGAACAATCTTTGTCATCGACAGAAAGATTGTTTATTTCATTTGTTGTCAATATTAACGTAGCTTCTCTTTGTTTCTAATAACAAACGTGCCGCCTGTGCGACAGATAAAAATATGTACTTGAAATGGCTTTTATGTTTGGCATTGACAGAGATTATATTAATACCCAAAATTCAGCTTTTGGGGCAGAGCTCGTTCGTTAGGACTTTTTTGCTCTTGTTTCATAATACAGTTTTCCTGTCGCAGTTCGGGCAGTTTAAAGAGAATTGTATTATTGAATAAGACGGGATCTGAACCCTTTTCACTAGATCAGTTATTTTGATTTTTAACTAATAATTAACGTCGCGCTTCAACCAGTGAATACCAAAGGGGTGTTATCAGCCATCTTCAAAAGGTAGGTGTTATCCTTTCGAGTTTTTCTTTGCTAATTAATCATAGCCACAAATATTGTATCTTTAGCAGCAGCGAGTAGCTCTCCCCATTAATTCCATATCAATAATGTTTTTTTATAATAAAATTAATCTTGTTTTTTAATGTAAAATATGTTGAAGACTCATTAAAGTTCTAGTTATTCTGTTCTCTTTTGTTATCATAGTTCTTTCCCTCTTTACATAATTGGTGAAAGCACATCGTGCTTACATATTTGGTGGAGGCTTCTCCTCCTCGTTCCTCATCGTGCTTACACATTGAATTCTCTTTGAAATGATGTATTATTTCACTATTCCAAGTTCTCTTTTCATTGTTATAGCAGCTTCAATGTAGGGAATGTAATCTTGATTGCTGCAACAAGTGTCAACTCAGCGGTTCCACACCTTTAAAAGAGGGGATAAGGATGTGCACTTTTGCTATGCTTACCCACTAACTAGTCCAAATCGAGCTGTAAAGTCAAAAATTGTGTCACAGATACCCTCTTCAAATGTCATTGTCAAACGATCAATTGTTGCAGCAATGACAATTTCACCCCCTACATTGAAGCTGCTATAACAATGAAAGGAAGACTTGGAATAGTGAAATAATACATCATTTCAAAGAAAATTCAATGCTCTACAAACCTACGATAAGCATCAGTTTTTATGATGCATTGTTGAATAGTTATAAGCCCTGAAAGAGCAAAACATTGGATAAAAACCTTTACCAAAACAATTACACACCTTCAAGAGCGAATATCTCGGGAACTGTTTGGAATATCACAAAATTCCACAACAAAAAAGTAGAGAATTTATCAAGCTTCATTTTTCAATAGTTAGTTATGTCAATTGAATACAAGCTTCATTTTTCAATAGTTAGTTATGTCAATTGAATACAAGCTTCATTTTTCAATAGTTAGTTATGTCAGTTGAATACATTGTTTTCAAGATATGAGCGTGGAAGCAAAACGTTGAAAAATACAACTTTTAAACCACCCTCATCCCCTTAGCATATGAGTTACGAATGTGGACTTTTGATATGTTCTCCTAACTAGTCTCAACAAAGCTGCAAAGTCAAAAATTTTGTTTAAAACATTCTCTCCAATTCCTTTGTCAATTGGTCTATTATTGCAAAAATGGAGATTTCACTCTCAACACTGAAGGTGCTGCAAAACGTGTTAGTCCAGGCGCTGGCTTACATTGAGCATACATGAGAGAGGCAGAGAATTTGACTTCGGATTATTGTTAGGGGGTCTTTAGTGTATATGAAACTCGATGTCGTCACGTCCCTGGGTGGTCTACAGATTGGGGGTGAGGGGGTTAAGTTGTAAAAAACGCGCGCTCATAAAATCGCCTGTTCTGCAGTTACTATTCATAGTACAGCTTTGAATTTTTTCTCAATATTACGTACACATAATTGGCTTTCAATGTGGTCCTTTACATTTTTGCGATAAACCGCATAGTTTTTCTGTAAAAAAATAAAATATGAAGAAAAATCTATTTTTTCATTATGGATTTTTTGTTATTTCTCGAATATTTAGGTCGTTAGCCGACTTAGAGGAAAAAGTTCCCAATAAACGTTATAGGCCGTTTCTTCCTGAATCCAATGATATATATAGTTTGGGGGTTACGATCATAGATGCGGCGGTGGGAGGGGGATAAGTAGCACTGTTACGCTGCGGCACGGTCCTCCCTCATGATTAATGCGCATAGTGACCTGTCTATAGCATCGCTCCTACTAGTCTATGCATTCAAATTATGTATTTCAGGAACGCCATCTTATGTATTTTCTGTCGCTGAACACGATTTTTCAACTCTCAAGCCTCAATAATTGATAATTCTCATCATAATATACAAATTATGGTCAAAATTACAAACTTCATCTCATTCTGCAAGGAAACTAAGAACTGACTATTTGTAATAAACGTGATTTGGGTTTCAAGAAATATATTAAGATAGAATAATGATAATATTCATATGTGTTTATATATTATTTCAAATTAATTTATTGTGATGAGCTGCAGGCTAAATTATTAATTACACACTGGCCACGTTTACTTGATATAATAGTCTGTTAATTTCCAAGAAATGTTTGTGGAATTTCTTACTTCTATTCATTCTCATAATAATTATGTTTAGTATGAAAATGTTAATCTTTCACGAATCTTCAGTTTGTCGTGAACTTTCGAGAAATTATATCCAATATAGATAATTATAATTATTATAGATAGGTAATTATATCCAATAGATATGTGTCAAATCAAAATGAAATGAAAATTTAAATATTCATTCAAATTATTTCTAACAGTATTACTATAATGGTATTTCACTAACTTTTGATTGATTCATCCATTATGCTATTCCCGTTCAGACTGTTTTAAAATGGTAATAAGCTATTCAGTATCAAAATTTGGGAATAGAATAGTTTTGTCTGTTATTCTTTCCCAAACATATTTAAATGATTTGTAGTTCTATCCACAAATGAATGAATGTATTCCTGCACGTTGCTAACGTATGGATTATTCCTTTATAGATTCTTGCATGTCACATTAATAAATCTCTGCCACAGATTTAGAAATCAAGTCTCGATGGTTTGGAGAGCATATTATTGGAGTGATTCTTTTACTCTGCTGCTTCTAGTATGTTCACTACCTTTGAATTTAGACCATAGACATGAAAAACTATGTCCACCTGTATCACTTCATCTTCATTGAGAATTTTCATAACTCTTCTCATCACAAAGTTCCCATAATCTTGCAGCGTATTGAAAGTTTTGAAAAGTGAAGTAGGGGTTGAATTCAGGAGAGCCATGTCATCATTATGCGAATTTGTCAACGATATTTAGGGATTTAGTCAAATCCACAACTAGTTTCACTTACAATTTCATGGGCCAAGTGAGATTAAGCGTTTTTTTTTTAAATATCCATCAGATGTTGACAGAGATTGCGGTTATTGTAGAAATGCATGCTGCACTAAAACTTCAATACCGAATTATCTTTGAACAGCTATCTAGTGACAATACAGAGATCAGATCTTTTTGTTCTAGAATGAACTAAGACTAGGATTTTTTGTTTGATTGCATCGTGAAGAATGACAGAACTCTGTTTCTTTTTATAGGTGAGAATACACTTATACAATTTGCCACAACTATGTTCAGATAACAATCGTTGGAGACCGAATAACTATTTCTTTCTACATTCATACACACACTTCTTCACTTGCTTCCAGACCATTGATAACATTATGCAGATTCTGTTTTTTGAAGATTAGAGTCTTGAAGAAAAATGTAATGTTCTCGTGAGAAGGTTATGCTTCTGGAAATCATTCTCATCTCCCATTATTCTTGTTTTACTTCCTTCGATGACTTTCTTCACAATCTCCAGTGATATCCATAATGATGTCAACATACTTGAACAGAATATCTTTGATGGAAGACTTATTTATATAATAGCTGCCATTTTAGAAAAGCCTTTGAAGAACTAGCTATTCCAATCACTCACCCATGAGTTTTAGATGATCGAATGAGGATTTGCTTCAAAGCATGATCGGTTGTCACATTATTAAATTTTCAAGGTTTCCTTTTCACAGATAGTCAATGTATTGACTGTATAGAGTTAATGTTTCCTTATTGGCAATGATGTTTTACTTCTGTGGATATTTTTTTCATATTTTCTAGATATACCACAGACTCCATAACATAGTTTGTGTGATTGAATGAAAAAGTATGGGATCTTTTCTCGTACAGTTTCTATGTGCAATACCAGAGTCCTTCCTTATGAGCACGAATACAATTTAAGGTAATTTAAACTATTTTACAATAATCAGTGATCAATTTCAAGTAGTTATTGATTTTGCATTGTGATTCTAAAAAAAACTCCACAAATAGCTCCTGACTTCTTTCAAATATACCTTGACAATCTCTCATATTTGAACCGTTCATGAGTCATTCTTGTAGTTATTTCATTGATTTGATTGCTTGCTCTCACACGTTAATTATACTGATCTCCCCTCAATAGATTTCCAACAGTATTCTCTTCAAATATTTCAGATTCAACAAAGATATCTCCTATTCCACTTCCATTCAAGTACCACCCCTAGACAATCAGTCAAACACAGCCAGATGAAAAGTACCTATCTATTCGTAGATATAAGTTACAGAAATAAGTTGATAAAGCTGCGTTTACACCAGAGTTATTAACAAAATGTTAATAACTTAATCTTTATAGAATCTATTACATTGAATGGAACTTGACAAACACATACGTTCATCATGTTTATGATAAGTTATGTTCAATCTAATAGAATCTATAAAGAATAAGTTATTAACACCTCTTTGGTGTAAACGCAGCTTTAGAGTTGTATTTCCTTTGTAATCAATATTTAGTCATATCACATGGGAGTAATTGACATTATTTGTAAATTTATATTAAGAAAATATTTTACTCCTGTCTCACGGTGCTCTATATGGGGTAGCCTATATTATTTGTTTAACTTACTCCATCACTTGACTTTCGCAATTCCAAAGTGATCATTGTACTAAATCGAATAATTATTCTCTCTTCATGAAATATAAGTTTTTTATTCACTGAGAAACACATAAATAATGATAATGAGATGAAGTTTGTAATTTTGACCATAATTTGTATATTATGATGAGAATTATCAATTATTGAGGCTTGAGAGTTGAAAAATCGTGTTCAGCGACCGAAAATACATAAGATAGCGTTCCTGAAATACATAATTTGAATGCATAGACTAGTAGGAGCGATGCGACAGACAGGTCACTACGCGCATTAATCATGAGGGAGGACCGCGCCGCAGCGTAACAGTGTTACTTATCCCCCTCCCACCGAAGCATCTATGATTGTAACCCTCAAACTATATATATCATTGGATTCAGGAAGAAATGGCCTATAACGTTTATTGGGAACTTTTTCCTCTAAGTCGGCTAACGACCTAAATATTCGAGAAATAACAAAAAGTCCATAATGAAAAAATAGATTTTTCTTCATATTTTATTTTTTTACAGAAAAACTATGCGGTTTATCGCAAAAATGTAAAGGACCACATTGAAAGCCATTAAGTGTACATAATATTGAGGCTAGATCAGCTCCTATGTTAGCAAAAAATTTATTGAAGTCATTGGCAATATCTAGTGAGGAATTCAATGTATGGTTATCACTGGAGCATGAGCTTAAGAAATTTTGTACTGGAAAAGGAGTTTTATTGTTATTTGAACCAGATATTTCATTAATTGTTTTCCAAAATTGTTTAGGGTTGTTAGTTGATTCAAATATTTTCTGTTTATAGTAAGCTTTTTTAGTTGTTTTAAGAAGTCGGCTTAATACACGGCGATACTCGGTGTAATAATTTATCAGTTGCACATTAAACGGCTGTCTTCTAATTACTCTGTGTAAATTATTTCTTTTTCTAATTGCCCTGACAAGGCTTAAAGTGATCCAGGGCTTCAGTCTTTTATCAGCACTCCTCCTCGGATGGGACGAGGTTGAACGCTGATACACACTTTGAATTAATTCAATAAATTTAGTTGAACTTGTGTTCGGGTCATCCGAGGAAATGACCTCGCCCCATGGCTGTTCAGATAGAAGATTTGAAAATATTGCAAGGTTTGTTCTCTGATAGTCATAATTTGAACGAATTTCCGGCCTATTTATTATATTTTGTTTTATAATTATACCTATTGGATAATGGTCTGTGATATCATACTTCAATACTGACGGGAAAAGGGAATTAGTATCATGATGTTTACGAATAAATGGTCAATGCAAGATGATGAATTGGCTGTTACTCTAGTTGGTACGTCAATACAGCAAACGAAACCAGCTTCATATAATGTATCAAGGTACCTACTGCTAATGTTATTAATTTGGTCGCCGAGAATATTGCAGTTGATGTCGCCAACAATCAGCTGGATAACTCTATTATTATTAAGTTGATGATGATGATTATCAATATTGTTATTATTATGATTGATATTATTTTCTTGATATCTATCCCCAACCCATCGATAAAGCTAGCCAGGTCAACTCCGTGACAACGATAAACACAAAGTAAATTGTAGCGTTGATTATCCTTATCACAAACCAGATTAAGACACCGCAATCCTCCGACATTCACTTCACAGCAAGAATACAGCAAACTCGAACTCACATAAACTACTATTCCATCATTCTGATTGTATTGGGTAGACGTTTGAAATATTGCATACCCATCAAGCTGGTCCGCGCATTCAACTCCATCCATCCAAGTTTCAGTAAGAACTATGACATCGAATTTAAAATTGATGCTTTGAAGTAAAAGTATAATTCATCAAAGTTCCTTCTATAACTTCTTATATTTAAATGAACAACACTCAATCCAGACTGACCATTCATACTTAGGAAATCACCATACACACTGCAATCATCAAACACACTACAACTTACATGCCTAAAATCAGTTAAATCATCCAATACATTCATAGCTCATTCTTCGCTCGAGCCGTTAATGATAAAATATTAATAAAGTAACCAACAAAATAAGTTTTAATCAAAATTCATTTAAAAATTAAAAGTAGCTTCCAATCTATTGGGAGAGAGAAAAAATTTAGTGATAATATAGATAAATGATTAAATAAAAAAAAAAAAAAAAAAAATATTCCGAGCTTATAGATCAAGATAAAATATATACTACATATCAAAATAAATATTCTGCTATAATACACTTTTGAGATTCATTATTCAGAGAAGCAGGATAGCTTTAATGATTATGTTTTTAACTATTAATTAATAATTTGTTTATGATAAAGATTTTATAAATGATACAAAAGGGATTACTCCCATAAGAAAAGGAAACTCCAGACTGAAATTTTAAAAATTGGATACTTGAAAATGGAATAATAAATATAAATTAAGTGAATAAAAAGTACGTAGGCTATCATTAATATAAGTAGATATGAAAATAGAACATATTGCTCAGAAAATGAAGAGGACTTTTTTATGATAAATGAATAATTGATTGATTGAAATAGTTGACGAATTAACTTACTAATAAAATAGAAATTAATTGAATTTCTGCTTGAAATAATGATAGATATCATGAGGAAAACATAATTCGGCTATTCATGGCCCGCTATTTAATCGATATGAAAGAAATCGCCATTTAAAAAAAATAATAATAATAATAATGAAGAGTAATTTTAAATAATAGCACACAATTTATGAAAAACATATTAAGAGATTCGAAACAACATGAAACAGAATTGTAATAGTCCATATTGATAAACTACTTATATGATCAGAATAAAGTTATTTCGATTTCACTAGCTATAATAATAAAATGAAAATATCCCTTATATGGAATATTGTTGAGACAGTTTTGGACGGGTTTGGCTTCAAGAACCACTGCTGGAAGTATTCTGCCATTAACTCTAAGTCCTCATTCAACACAATTTGGAGCTGATCAAAATTTCGACCTTGAGTAACAAGCCCAATGTCATCGGCATAAATAAACTTGCGTGATTGAGTAACAGGCAGGTCTGCAGTGTAAACATTGAACAAAATTGGTGAAAGAACCGATCCTTGAGGTAAACCATTTTGTAATCTTCTTATAGTGCTGAGTTTACCATAAAGAGACACTCTGCATGTACGGTCTCTCAAAATAGCTCCAAAGAGATTGACGGTTGCCTTGCATTTCAGGATCCTTGCTAACTTCAGAAGAAGACCAGATCTCCACACTGTGTCATATGCTGCACTAAGGTCCAGAAATACGGCTCCTGATTTGAGGTTTCTCTCAAACCCATGCTCAATGTAAGTTGTGAGCCCCAATACTTGTTCCTCACAACTCCTACCCTCCCTGAAACCAGCCTGCTCCTCTGGCAAACACTCATCCATTCTGCTCCCTACTCTTGTCAGTAGGACTCGTTCAAAAAGTTTGTACACAACTGACAACAGGGCTATTGGTCTATAGCTTTTTGGATCTTTTTGATCTTTTCCTGGCTTCAATACTGCTACGACCTTTGTTTGTTTCCAGGATTTGGGGAGCTCAGCTCTAGCCATTACTTCAGAAAAATACTTTGAGAGCCACATTATAGCTTTTGGTCCCAAATTCTTGATAAACTCAGGCAGAACTCCATCAACTCCTGGTGCTCTATTGCCTTTCATCTTTTTAATGGCAGCTATAATCTCTTCAGAACTTACCAACTCAGCCAAAAAGGATTGTTGCATGCAGTTTTTCAGCTCCTTCTGTAGTTTCCGCTTCATTTGAGCTTTCAGCTTTGGATTGTTTATTATAGATTATTTTATTTGATTATTTTTTTATAGGTGAGAATACACTTATACAATTTGCCACAACTATGTTCAGATAACAATCGTTGGAGACCGAATAACTATTTCTTTCTACATTCATACACACACTTCTTCACTTGCTTCCAGACCATTGATAACATTATGCAGATTCTGTTTTTTGAAGATTAGAGTCTTGAAGAAAAATGTAATGTTCTCGTGAGAAGGTTATGCTTCTGGAAATCATTCTCATCTCCCATTATTCTTGTTTTACTTCCTTCGATGACTTTCTTCACAATCTCCAGTGATATCCATAATGATGTCAACATACTTGAACAGAATATCTTTGATGGAAGACTTATTTATATAATAGCTGCCATTTTAGAAAAGCCTTTGAAGAACTAGCTATTCCAATCACTCACCCATGAGTTTTAGATGATCGAATGAGGATTTGCTTCAAAGCATGATCGGTTGTCACATTATTAAATTTTCAAGGTTTCCTTTTCACAGATAGTCAATGTATTGACTGTATAGAGTTAATGTTTCCTTATTGGCAATGATGTTTTACTTCTGTGGATATTTTTTTCATATTTTCTAGATATACCACAGACTCCATAACATAGTTTGTGTGATTGAATGAAAAAAGTATGGGATCTTTTCTCGTACAGTTTCTATGTGCAATACCAGAGTCCTTCCTTATGAGCACGAATACAATTTAAGGTAATTTAAACTATTTTACAATAATCAGTGATCAATTTCAAGTAGTTATTGATTTTGCATTGTGATTCTAAAAAAAAACTCCACAAATAGCTCCTGACTTCTTTCAAATATACCTTGACAATCTCTCATATTTGAACCGTTCATGAGTCATTCTTGTAGTTATTTCATTGATTTGATTGCTTGCTCTCACACGTTAATTATACTGATCTCCCCTCAATAGATTTCCAACAGTATTCTCTTCAAATATTTCAGATTCAACAAAGATATCTCCTATTCCACTTCCATTCAAGTACCACCCCTAGACAATCAGTCAAACATAGCCAGATGAAAAGTACCTATCTATTCGTAGATATAAGTTACAGAAATAAGTTGATAAAGCTGCGTTTACACCAGAGTTATTAACAAAATGTTAATAACTTAATCTTTATAGAATCTATTACATTGAATGGAACTTGACAAACACATACGTTCATCATGTTTATGATAAGTTATGTTCAATCTAATAGAATCTATAAAGAATAAGTTATTAACACCTCTTTGGTGTAAACGCAGCTTTAGAGTTGTATTTCCTTTGTAATCAAATATTTAGTCATATCACATGGGAGTAATTGACATTATTTGTAAATTTATATTAAGAAAATATTTTACTCCTGTCTCACGGTGCTCTATATGGGGTAGCCTATATTATTTGTTTAACTTACTCCATCACTTGACTTTCGCAATTCCAAAGTGATCATTGTACTAAATCGAATAATTATTCTCTCTTCATGAAATATAAGTTTTTTATTCACTGAGAAACACATAAATAATGATAATGAGATGAAGTTTGTAATTTTGACCATAATTTGTATATTATGATGAGAATTATCAATTATTGAGGCTTGAGAGTTGAAAAATCGTGTTCAGCGACCGAAAATACATAAGATAGCGTTCCTGAAATACATAATTTGAATGCATAGACTAGTAGGAGCGATGCGACAGACAGGTCACTACGCGCATTAATCATGAGGGAGGACCGCGCCGCAGCGTAACAGTGCTACTTATCCCCCTCCCACCGAAGCATCTATGATTGTAACCCTCAAACTATATATATCATTGGATTCAGGAAGAAACGGCCTATAACGTTTATTGGGAACTTTTTCCTCTAAGTCGGCTAACGACCTAAATATTCGAGAAATAACAAAAAGTCCATAATGAAAAAATAGATTTTTCAACATATTTTATTTTTTTACAGAAAAACTATGCGGTTTATCGCAAAAATGTAAAGGACCACATTGAAAGCCAATTATGTGTACATAATATTGAGAAAAAATTCAAAGCTGTACTATGAATAGTAACTGCAGAACAGGCGATTTTATGAGCGCGCGTTTTTTACAACTTACCCCCCTCCCCCCAATCTGTCGACCACCCTGGGACGTGACGACATCGAGTTTCATATACACTAAAGACCCCCTAATAATAATCCGAAGTCAAATTCTCTGCCTCTCTCATGTATGCTCAATGTAAGCCAGCGCCTGGACTATGTAGGGAAATTCCTAAAAGCGTGAAATTATGCATCAAATTGTAGCTAAAAGACGAACTTTAAACCCTTAAAAACCATCCTTAGAGTTGAAATATTGCCAAAATATTTCTTAGTGAGCACCTAGGAGCTATAAAGAGGCTATATTCCAAGTTTTGTTGAATTCCATCCAAGTAGTTTTTTTTTCAGAAATCGTGATCAGTGAGTCAGTCAGTCAGATAAGAATTTTATAAGTGTAGATTTTAAATCCAAGTCTGTCAAAAAATTGATAGAATAGTTCCTCAGTGTTGAATCATTATGATCTTTTCTTGACTAGCAAATACAGTTTCTTCTTTTTCTCTATTTTTCTTAAATAAATAATTCATTGTCAATAACATAAAAATGTCATAACAACGTCAGTCAATAATTCAAGCTTACAGTAGTCAATATCATATTATATATAAATATATAATATATATATAACACATCTATTATATATCACAACATATATCTACACTATATATATATATATATATATATATATATATATATATATATATATATATATATATATATATATATGTATAGTAACATTAAATTGTTTGAACAGTGGTATCCATAATTTGTAATAAAATGATGATAAATTAAAATAAACTTTGTTGCCAATGATTTTACAAAACGTTAGACAGAAATGTGTTGGACAGATTATTGTGTTTTTCATTCAAACAAGTTATATGACAGTTTAATAAGCCTTATTCATTTATAATTAATTTGGAATTTCTAAAAATTAGAGACAATATGGAAGAATAAATTGAAATGTGGAACGATACCGTTATACTGTTGATGTCCATCCTAACTTGCCATGGTCTGAATGGAGAACCAGGGGATGTCCATCCACGGGTCAGCTCGGTCTGTCTCAGGAGGTAGGCGATGAAAAAGTGTGAGAAATTATAAATAAAGAAAAGTGGAAAGCTTTTTCCACTAGCTGGGTGGAGGGGAGACTAGAATGCTAGCCCCACTTCTACCTCTCCTCAGCGTTTTTAGTCTGTCAGCCAAAACTGTCTGATCAGCTTTTAGTTTTTAAAGTTGGAAAAAATTATTTCTCTTCTTAAAGAAGGAACTGATGTTTGGGGGTATGTCAAACCTTGTGGTTCATGACAATATATATACAGTGATCCATAATTATGGTAAAATAATTTAATACGTGATAGTAGAGGTAAAAATAAGAAAAAAGTTCTTATAAACATATATCCATAAACGCTTAATTAGTGAGCTATACAGGGTGAAAGATTTCGCCCGGAATTCAGTTCCTCTGGTTAAATATACCGATGCTGAATTGTTTGGGGATTAGTTTTTGAAAATCTCATGCTGGATTCATTTATGGAAAAATATCTGAAAAAATGAATAAAACTAGTCTGGAAGCTGTAGTGTGAGTAGTTTTTGAGAAAAAAGTTGAAATATACAAAATATTCAAGTAGAAAAACACAGACTTCTACGTTTGATGCCCAATAACTTTCTTTAATGACCAGTAAACAAATAATTTTTCGCAATAGAAATGGTAGAGAATTTAATTATGAAAAAAATGATGTAAGCTGTGTAAACTAAATTTAAATAAAAGTTGGATAAAATGTATTCTTATGTAGTACATTACACCAAAAAAATTTGCTGTTTTATGAGGAGAGAACTAATAACTCATAAGTTGTAGCTGATTGCAAATAAAATATTCGGTTTTTTTTATATGAAAGTAGCATATCTAAATGACATAAAACTTATATCAAAAGACTAGTAGATTATGCCATTAAGCTTGGGAGGAAGCTCAAACAGAAGTAGATGATCTCCTATGATTCCTGCCCAAATGTTTACTGAAAACTGATGTTGTGGAAGATTGGGATTGATGGCATGAGGATTCTCAGCTGCCCAAATATGTTTGTTGTGGACGTTAACGATAGCTGTTCTTGTAAAGTGTGCCTCGTCGGTAAATAAAACGGTTGTTAAAAAGTTTGGGTAAACAAGTTTTACTAAAAACCATCGGCAAATACCAGCACGGGGAATACAGTCTCGTGGCAATAGAGTATGAACTTTCTGTAGGTGGTATGGATGTAATTGTTGCTCTTTTAGTATCCTCCAAATAATAGATTGATTGACATTAAACTGCACTGACAATTTTCTTGTGTTCTTCTCGAGATGTTCATAAATTTCATTAAGAGCTTGTTCTTCTAACTCAACAGTCTTAGTAGATCGGGGTCTGCCTGCATAAATGTGCTCTTTGGATATCAAAGAATGTCTCAGACAGACGTTGATGAATAGTGGCAAAAAACCTTGAACTTGGACATACTCTGTTAGGAAAGTTCTCTTGATACAAACGTCTTGCTTCAGTACTATTACAGTAGTGTCCCATTCCATACATTAAATGCATGTCAGCTAATTCGGAATATGAATAATGTCTAAAATTACCTGCCATTTCTTAAAAAGTTAACATTTAACACAAAAGCAAAGTGAAATGGCTATGAATAACTGGTTAATAGGTTAAACAAAAAACACAGCGCGGCTACAGTAGGCCTAACTTACAGTTTGTTTTTTTGTTCAACAGTGAGCTAAAATATTTCTGAAAATAATTTTCAGCTGATAATTTCTCTTGAATATTTTTTTCATTTAAAACAAAATAAATCAGCTGTTTTGGAACAGCTGTTCTCAAAATCAATGTTCTATTTGCAATCAGCTACAACCTATGAGTTCTTAGTTCTCTCCTCATAAAACAGCAAATGTTGTGGTGTAATGTACTACATAAGAATACATTAAAAAACGTTTTAAACTCTCAGTCAATTTCTCTTATCTCATTAGGTAGAGCATTAAAAAGTTTGATAGACATGTATTGCCAATTCTTTTGCGATCCTGCATACTGACAATAATTGACTCTAATATTATTTCTATGCTTAGTTCCATAACTATATACATTACTGTTCAACACATACTCACTAATATTTTTCTTCATTGATGTTAGGCATGCATATACAATGATATATACAATACAGGCAACATATACAATGGGCAACAACAGGCAACAACAATACAAATAGGCAACATATACAATGGGCAACAACAGGCAACAACAATACAAATAGGCAACATATACAATGATGGCACTGTCAACAGTCCCATACTCACAAATAAATCTCTGCATGGTGTGAGAGGCCTTCTCACATATTATTCTCAAGGCCTTATTTTCAAGCTTGAACAAAATACATGGGAGGATGAGGAATTTCCCCATAGTTGAATGCTATAAATTAGATGGCTATGAATATGCGCAAAGTACACATTCATTAATACTGAGGTATCTACGATTTGGCTCAGTCTCCAGAGAAGATAGATGCTTTTGTTAATTCTTTTTGAAATGTGTCTAACATGTCCATTCCATGTTAAATTTGTGTCCAGCATCATTCCTAGGAATTTAATAGATGTTATTTCTTTTAAACTCCAATCAAAGCTAAATGTCATGTAAATTGTTTTGTCAACGTTCAAGCTCAAATTATTAGCCGCACACCAATAATTTATCATTGAGGTATTTTCAGTGAACATTACCTGTAAATTTTCCTTGCTCTTATCATCTTAAGTCCTAAATCATCTGCATACAAATTAGAAAGGCCATTCCTATTACATACATTTATAGAACTAGGCAAATCATTGATATAAACTATAAATAAGAGTGGTTCCAAGATATAACCTTGTGGTACACCATACTTAACACTTTTACCTCTGGAATACTCCTAATTCTTGTAGATGAATTGCACTCTATTTGATAAGTGAGAAGAAATTAGATATACTGCAGATTGTTCTAGGCCATAATGATACAGTTTTTTCTGTGGAATAATATGGCATGATTGAATTTCAGTTTGGTGATGGCGAGGAGGAAGTGCCCACTTGCACTCCACCCTCAAATTTGCTAATATCTCGGTTTGGGAAGTGGTAGACCTACATTTTTTCTTAAAAGTAGAAAATGGTACAAAAATATGGCATGATTGAATTTCAGTTTACGGATGGTGAGGAGGAAGTGTCCACTTGCACCCCAACCTTAAATTTGCTATTACTGTATCTCTGTTTGGGAAGTGGTACAACATTTTTTCTTGGTGGTACAAAAAGGGCACAAAAATATGGCATGATTGAATTTCAATTTGGTGATGGCAGGGAGGAAGTGTCTACTTGCACCCCACCTTTAAATTTGCTATTATCTCGGTTTGGGAAGTGGTACAAAATTTATTCTTGGTGGTACAAAAATGATACAAAAATATGGCATAATTGAATTCCAGTTTGGTGATGGCGGGGAGGGAATGTCCACTTGCTCCCCGCCCTTAGATTTGCTTATATCTCGGTTTGGTTGGTGGTACTAAATATTTTCTTGGTGGTACAAAAAGGTACAAAAATGGTACAAGACTATGCCATAATTGAATTTGAGTTCAGTGATGACGGGAAGGAAGTGCCCAATTGCACCCCACCCTTAAATTTGGTATTATCTCGGTTTGGGAAGTGGTACAAAATTTTTTCTTGGTGGTACAACAAGGTAGAAATATAGTGCAAAAATATGGAATGATTGAATTTCAGTTTGGTGATGGCGGGGAGAAAGTGTCTACTTGCTCCCCGACCTTAAATTTGCTATTATCTCGGTTTGGGAGGTGGTACAAAATTTTTTCTTGGTGGTATAAAAAGGTAGAAAAATGGTGCAAAAATATGGCATGATTGAATTTCAGTTTGGTGATGGTGGGGAGGAAGTGTCTACTTGCTCCCCACCTTTAAATTTGCTATTATCTCGGTTTGGGAAGTGGTACAAAATTTATTCTTGGTGGTACAAAAATGATACAAAAATATGGCATAATTGAATTCCAGTTTGGTGATGGCGGGGAGGGAATGTCCACTTGCTCCCCGCCCTTAGATTTGCTTATATCTCGGTTTGGTTGGTGGTACTAAATATTTTCTTGGTGGTACAAAAAGGTACAAAAATGGTACAAGACTATGCCATAATTGAATTTGAGTTCAGTGATGACGGGAAGGAAGTGCCCAATTGCACCCCACCCTTAAATTTGGTATTATCTCGGTTTGGGAAGTGGTACAAAATTTTTTCTTGGTGGTACAAAAAGGTAGAAATATAGTGCAAAAATATGGAATGATTGAATTTCAGTTTGGTGATGGCGGGGAGAAAGTGTCTACTTGCTCCCCGACCTTAAATTTGCTATTATCTCGGTTTGGGAGGTGGTACAAAATTTTTTCTTGGTGGTATAAAAAGGTAGAAAAATGGTGCAAAAATATGGCATGATTGAATTTCAGTTTGGTGATGGTGGGGAGGAAGTGTCTACTTGCTCCCTGACCTTAAATTTGCTATTATCTCGGTTTGGGAGGTGGTACAAAATTTTTTCTTGGTGGTACAAAAAGGTACAAAAATGTGGCATAAATGAATTCCAGTTTCGTTGATGGCGGGGAGGGAGTGTCCACTTGCTACCCAACCTTAAATTTGCAAATATCTCGGTTTGGGAGGTGGTACAAAATTTTTCTTGGTGGTACAAAAAGGTACAAAAATATGGTGTAATTGAATTCCAGTTTCGTTGATGGCGGGGAGGGAGTGTCCACTTGATCCCCGACCTTAAATTTGCTATTATCTCGGTTTGGGTGGTGGTATAAAATGTTTTCTTGGTGGTTCAAAAAGGTAAAAAAATATGGTATAAACGGAATTCAGTTTTGTTGATGGTGGGGAGCAAGTGGACATAGCTTTCGTGTCTGATAGTACATTATAACTGAAGAATATAAATTATAAAATATTTTTTTTGTGATCTATTCATGTTATTCTTATGAAATTCAATGATTGGCCTACAGCATGAAGACTATGTCCAATTCATTTGTACTGGTGGCAAAATTTTACATTAATAATAATTATTTGATAAAATACAAGTTCAATTGTAATGAAAACAAATTCCTTCAAAAAATAATTGATAATAATACGTTTCGAGGGAAAAAATTAAGAACAAAAAAATTGGGAAGCATCGGGATTCGAACCGAGGAACCATCGCTCCATTAGCTAGTGTTTTACTGTTGTGATACACGGCCATTCAAAAATGATAGTCTTGTAACAGCATTATAACCTTCTCATAAAAAAACACTTTGGGCTGCAACAATGTAGCCTATGGAACGGTAGCATAGATGAATTTGAACATTAATTTTGAATAATCTAGAAGGAAAATTGAAATTTCCAGGTGCACGAGATTGATATTTTTAGAATCTATGTTCAAAATTTGGAGATCTAAATCATTCCCATTTTCCCTGTATGCAATCCACAAGTTGACATGTTTTGATGCGAACAAACGAACAAACCCAACCCTACTCTCTCTTATATAGAATATTATAGCTCCACTATCATGATAACGAAAAAACTGAAGACACTTTGTCATGATTAGGCCATTGCTCCAAACAACGGACTGTTAAGAAAGACATAAAATAATTATATTATAGCAATAGAAGTTAAACAAAAAATACAGTTCAATCATTATTACATTAATAATATTGATATATTGATGGAAACTAATTAAATGTCTTTTCCACCACCGTTCTGTGTTCAATGAAAATTGATAGTATATCAATATATCTTTTATATTGACAGTAACTTACGTATCAGTGTTTATTCTGTAGCAAAGTCTATGTGTCGTTCACAAAAAACTCCAAATCATCTTGTTCAGTGACCCTGACGACTGGACCATCAGGTGTCCTCCTAACGAAGACTTTTCCTTCGCGAACCCATGTGAATGTGACTTTATTATGCTTCACCAAGTCCCTCGCCCCATTAAGAAGCTATCTATTGTTGTCGGTAAGATGATCATTAATGTAATCCCTACCATTATTGAACGAATTATGCAGTAGCTTACAGTCTATTCCTTTTTGCATGCATGCTGCGTGTAGCCAGCGGTTGCGAACGTTCCTTACCACAAAATGGACCACAATAGGAGGGTGTTGCGATTTTCCATAATTTCTCAGTCTATGAGCCGTTGAAACATCCGATATTTGAAATGGAATTTTTAATATCTCAGCCAGTTTCTTCATCATGTAGTAAACATCTTCTTCCTTAGTCAACGGCACCCCTATGCTAACTAAATTGTCCTTTCGTGAATATTGGTTCAAGTAGTTGATCTCTTTTTTCAAGTCGCAGATTTGATTTTGCATACGGGAGTTTTCACTTTTCAAAACTTAACATTCTTCTTTCAATACTGCAAATTCTTCTTTCGTTTCTTCAACGTCTTGACGAAATGAGGTTATTTGTTCCATAATAGATGCAAAAGACTTATCAACAGTTTCGAATTTGCTGTCTATTCTACTACTAAGATTTGAAATAGCTAGTTCTAGATGCAAATCACTTTGAGAATCACTTCTCGTTTCACTATTACTACCAGATTTAGATTTATTACAATCATCACATATCCAAGTGTTCTCACATTTACCTAGTTTACGTAGATTTTTGACTGATCCTATACGGCAACACTTGGGATGGAATGATTTATCACACTGGACACATTTTATTTGATTTTTTACGTCGTCTATAACGGATTTGCAATTAGAACAGTCCATCATTTCCACAGATTACAGGCAAAAGTTATAGAACACTGTATTTACGGATCGACACCACTATCTAATCAGACGCCAGAGTGAAAACAACCTTTCCAATAGAAAGCTAAGACTAGGACTGATCCTCCGATTGGCCATACATAATACACGAATTATATAAAAGTTGAAGTTTGATCACATTGGATGCTTGTATGTGTAAGTGCACGCTTGGTTATGCATGACCAAGCGCGCAGATGAGGAACAAAATCTGGAGAGAGCAATTTGAACACTCACACTCAACGCGTACACTTGCTGGTTGCGTTCAGTGTGAGCAGCTACAGACAAGTAGTCACAACATGTTGCAATGGCTCTTTCCAGATTTTGTTTTTCGGCTCATGCATGATATGACATGCACTTGCACATACACGCATCCAATGTGATTATATCCTTACTCACATTCACTTTTGATTATTGTTCAACATATCGTCATAAAAATTGACTCATTTTTACTTTCCTTGCCCTATTACAATTTTATAAGTAAGGAAAGTATTGCTTTCCGAAAAAAATTGAGGTACCCGGATTTCTAAATTTCTATATGTTTCAAGGTCCCCTGAGTCCAAAAAAGTGGTTTTGAGGTATTGGTCTGTGTGTGTGTGTATGTGTGTCTCTGTACACGATATCTCATCTCCCAATTAACGGAATGACTTGAAATTTGGAACTTAAGGTCCTTACAATATAAGGATCCGACACGAACAATTTCGATCAAATGCAATTCAAGATGGTGGCTAAAATGTTGTCAAAAACAGGGGTTTTCGTGATTTTCTCGAAAACGGCTCCAACGATTTTGATCAAATGTATACCTAATATAGTTATTGATGAGCTCTATCAACTACCACAAGTTCCATATCTGTAAAAATTTCAGGAGCCCCATCTATGCAAAGTTTGATTTTATATTCCCAATTATCTGGCTTCAGATACAATTTAAACAAAAAAATTCAAGATTGAGCATGAAAATCTCTACAATTAATGTTCAGTAACATTCAGTTCAGTTCAGTTTCAGTTCTTCGCCACAGTCAATTGACCAGGGAATTGTCAAGTTTTATTATTAATCTCAATATCAAAATTTGATATAAATAAAAAAAATATTTATTTATTTTTAATATAAATAATCTAATTGTCAAATCTTAATAGTTTATTTCCGCAAGTGCTGGAAAGTATGTTCCTCTGTGTATTCAGAAACTGCATAATATGGCCTTACAATCAAGTATTTTTTTAATTCTGAGACAAATAATTTTTTGCTCTCAATAGTTTTGAGATGTAGCAGGAGAAGGTTGAAGAATCGTGATCCTGTGCAAATTGGAGATCTTCGAAATTTATCTAGTCGATGCCGAGTGATATTCATATTTGTCTTATTACTTGTGTTGCAGCTATGTTGATTGCCTCTTAAAGGTGGATTTGAGTTTTTTGCTAGTATTATAGTTTCCAAGATGTATATAGATATTACTGTAAAAATTTTGTTTTCCAGAAACAGAGGCCTGCAGTGCTTAATTACATTCGTTTGAAAAATTGTTCTTATTCCTTTTTTTGTATTCCAAGTATTTGGTCAAGACAGTTTTGGGGTGCAGCTCCCCAGGCAACAATCCCATATCGCAGGTGCGAAGTAAACAGCAAATAGTAAGCAGTTAGAGCCGTTTTTTCATCCGTAGTATTTCTTATTCGTCGTATCACATAAAGTGCTGAGGATAATTTCTTAGATAAGTATTCGCAATGCTGTTTCCAGCTCAAGTTCTTATCGACCATCACACCAAGAAACTTAGTAGAGCCCACCGCCAGCATGCTGTCCTCTCTCAACTCCTCATCCTCTCTATTGCAGTTGTTTGGTGTGAAGTTGATGAGCGTTGTCTTTTTCTTGTTGATATTGAGTTTCAGACTATTGCAGATTGATGTGGCTTCTTCAAATGCTAGGCTAACTCCACTATTGTTTGCTTTCTGATTGGTAGGTAAAATAATGGTAGTATCGTCAGCAAAAAGGATGCACGTTTTGTTTTCTGTGAGTAGCTCTGGGAAATCATTAATATAAATAAGGAAAAAAAGAGGTCCTAAGATTGACCCCTGAGGTACTCCCCTAGTGACTTTCTTCATAGATGAGTGGATGTTTTGAAAGCTTGTTTCGTTTTAGTATAATATGTCCACGTATTGAAATCTCTCAGAGAAATAATTATGGATCCAACGTAAGGCCAGTTCGCTTATGTTGAGCTGTCTGAGCTTAGAAATCAGTATATTTTGGTCAAGATTATCGAATGCTTTTTGGAGGTCCAGAAATAGTCCTGATGCTATCCTTTTATCCTCCCAGATCTCATTTTCTCATTTATTGTGCTGCATAAGTCGGCTATAGCTGTGTTAGTACTCCGCCCCTTCCTAAACCCATGTTGGAAACTTGTTATCAGTTTATTATTCTCCAGATGGTTGACTAACTGATCGTAAACTGTTCATTCCAGAAGTTTTGATAGAATGGGCAGGTTGGCTATCGGCCTATAATTGTTAGGATCTTGTTTGTCTCCCTTTTTGTGTGTGGGATGTACCTTGGCTATCTTTAATTTCGTGGGTAAGGCTGCTTGACTAAGAGAAGAATTTATAATATGTAATATGGGCTTGATTATTTCTTTTTTACAGTATCTTATCATCCTTCCCGATAACTCGTCAAATCCAGTTGAGTTATTTGATTTAAGTCTATTAAAAAGAATGTCCAAATGAGACTGTGTAATTCTTTTGAATGTTAAGAGAGCTGGTATGTTTTTGTTTGGAACTATTTGAGTACTATTCTGTTGGTTAGGATGAGGGTTTGGTGTTGTAAACTGTTCATTGAAAATATTACTGATCAAGTGTGGATCCATAATTTGATTGCCCTTGTCAACAAGGCTGATGTTTTTGGAATGACTGCACTGCTTGTTCCGCTCTTTATTTACATGTTTCCAAATTGCTTTCGTTTTATTATCAGACTGCATGATTTTGGTTATGGCATGTTGTTTTCTTCTCTTTTTCACTTCCATATCATAGATTTGTTTGGATTCTAGGTACTTTATTTTATCATTAGTTGATCCTGTAAGTGTATATCTGTCTTGGTCTTGTTTTAAATGGGCTTTCAATTGGATAATTTTGCTGTCCCAAAATATGGCTTTCTTAGTTGTATTAATCTTTTTTGATATCCTAGGCATAATCTGGTCAAGAGAATTGCGCATTATCCTTAAAAAGTTGTTATATTTCATCTCAACAGAGGCTGGTGTGTATACTGATTCCCAGTTTGTTGATTTTAGTAGATTTTTTAAATCAGACAGTTTTGCATTTGAAGAATTTCGAGAGTATTGAAATGTTGGTTCCTGGGCTCTGTTCTTATTTTTTATTTTACATATTAAATGGTGATGATCGGATATAGCTGAGCTTTCTGCTAGAACGTGTATGTCTTCCTTCTGTATGTTTGTGTAGCAGCCATCAATACTGGATGCTGTGCTCTGAGTTTTCCTTGTTATAGGAATGTCACAAATCCGGCACCCATATTCAATCAGTAAATTTTGCAGGTCTTTTACTCCTTGGTTGTTTTTTTTTTTTAAATATCAAAATTCTCATCCCCCAAAATAACAATATGATTATTATTTCTTGCTTGGTGCTGTAGAAGATGGGCAAATTTTTCTAAGAATATAGCTGTTGTGTTAGCACTTGGGGACCGATAAGTTCCTATCAGAATAAGGCTACGAGATCCATATTTCAACTTCATTGCTACAGTTTCAAAGATTTGTTCAGCTGTGGCTCACTTAAATCACCTAGTTGAATCTTTTCAATCTCCAAAGATATGTCATTTTTTACGAATAGTGCAATGCCACCCCACATTTTTTCTGACCGGCAGTACTCACTTAACAGTCTATATCCTTCAATATTTGTTATATTTAATTGCTCAAATCTCAAACCATGTTCCGAAATGATCAATATGTCTGGAGAATATTTGTCTATCTCGATGAGCAGTCTGTCTAGTTTACTTTGCAGTCCTCTTTGGATGTTGAGATGGAATATTGTTAATGGCCTATTATATCTAGGTGAGTTTTTTGTTATTCTATCATTCCTATTCTTATGGTCCTGCTTATTGTTTCTATGAGGATGAGTCTTTTGTCTGTCTATTGTATTTGCTTGATAATCTGCACAAGATTCACTGGCACTTATAAAAAATTATTTGATCTGCTATTATATGAATCCAAATTTGAAACTCCAAAGCAGCCAATTTCTACACTATTTACTCTATTTACATGTGATTTCCTAAGCCCAGTAACATCCTTATTGGTTCTTTTGCCAATAACGTGTCTTGTAATAAGTTTCCTCAACTTCTCTTTTCCACTACTCTTGTTCAAATGTAGGCCATGCCGAGTATAATCTCCTCTTTCGAATTTCGCTAGGTCCAATATATCTATATCATCAGTACGAGATATTGCCCTGGTCAGCCATTCATTAAATTTCGTGACGTGAAAGTTCATTTGTGGTCTGTCATATCTACAGGGTACAGTACATATTGATAGATTCGTTCGTTTTGCAGTTTCAAAAACAGGTTGCAGGTCAATTTGAGTTTTATGTCTCGTGCACTCGTCGTCCATATCATTGGTTCCGGCCATTACCAAAACTCTGTCTTCAAAATCAAAGTCTTTTGTCATTTGAGCCAAGTCACGTGTTACTGCTTTGAAATTTCCGCCAGGTTTAGCAACCACTGTCACTTCAAAGTCATCATTTCGCAGATCGTTGTTCAGATCCCATCCCAGGTCCCTACCGTGACTGTCGGCCATCACCAACAATTTTCTCCTTTTTTTCTTCTTATGAGTTTTCTTAGTTTCATTACAAACTCTATCAATTTTGTCGTCCGCCTCCGTGTTACCGCTCTGAAAGATTCTGAAAGAGTTATCTGTCGGTACTGTAATGAGATTCTGTTGTCGGCGCTGGGCTGTGCTGCCTGGTGAATAGAATGATTTTAGGTCTTTTATCTCTAGATCGAGTGTTTCTCATTTTTTAAAGTGGAGTTCTCAGCTTCCAGCACCTCTATACTAATCTTCATGCGATCAGTTACCTCCCTACACTCTATTAGCTGCTTGTCCACCCCAATGCAATGGTTCAACGCATCATTCCATTGCTGTCTCAATACAGCCATCTGTTCAATCAAGTCTAGATTTTCTTTTTTCAATGAATCAATGCATGTGTTATTGTTTAAATTCAATTCATTCGATTCATTTGGACCAGGGTGGAGGGAAGAATTTAAATTTATCGGAGTGCTGCAATCAGTATCCGTCGGTACACCAGAAACGGAGGACAGAACATTATCCGTATCGTTGAGAGAGTCGAAGTCGTCAACAATAGTTGTCTCTTCATTAAGAGAGTCTTCGCCGATATAATCGGATCTGTTGTCAGGAGGGGGGTGATTATGTGAGATTGACTGACTCATTTCTACTATCTTTGTTATTTCCCCGTCTGTTTTCAAAGCAGCCTTACATTTTTTGTTTAAGCAACGCCATTGGCGTAGACCAGCAGCATTAATATTTGTAAACCTGTAAGTAAAATAGCGAAAAGTCAACTTAGGGTTTCCCTTATTAGTTCTCCCTATTATGAAATCCTCCATTGCAATCCTCTCTTGTAATCAGAGTATCAATAGTAAACCTCAATTAGGTATGTCCTGAGATTTAGTAGAAAAGAATATGAATAAATAACTTACAAATATGCTCTATTTAGGATAGAGAGAGTATGATTAAAAAATAGTGTAGATAAAAAATAGTATGATTGGATTCAAGTGTTAGTAATGTAATATTGATAGAGGAATTAAATTAGAATTAGAAACATCCATACAGACAATTAATTAGGATTATATTTGACAGGATTAATAGTAATTATTGTAATAGTGATGTAATTAATATCACATGTAATGTGTTATTCACAATAAATATAAAGCAGTATGTGGGTGAAAAAGAATGCAAGGAGTCTTCAGGATAAATACATGGAAGATGAGTTAGAGATATAACTTTTAAAGATACCCAATAACAGAAAGTTATATTCAAGTTATAATGTATACGTAAGTTATATTAAAGTCCAATTTATTCTGTCTATGTAACAGAAAGTTATATTTAAGTACAATGTATTCTGTCTATGTAACAGAAAGTTACATCAAAGTTATATTAAATATTACAGAAAGTAATATTCTGATACAGAAAGTGATATTCTGTGATAAAAACGTTTGAGAATTTATTCTGTATGGTCAATAATAGTAAAAGTTACAACTGATATCAGTCTGCACGGCGTCAGGAATCAAGATAGCAAGTTAAAGTTACGATTTTTTATAGAGGTTAGAGATGCCGGTTTATCTCTTGTTTTGGGACTCTATCACCAGAGTCAACGTCGACAATCAGAGATAAACGCTAGCTAGGAAAGAGACACTCAAAAACACGAAACGGTAGTACTGTACTATATTGTAGCTTGATGTAGAAAGGAAACGATAAGAAATTAATTTACTCGTATTCTTTTATAGAAATCTTTGAAGAGTTCGTACCGTAGAGTATGTATAGAACTTTTCAGTTAAAATATCCTAGTTCAAGCAAACACCGAAATTTAGTCTGCCCCTCACTGAGAACCAAGTTACTGTTAATTAATGTGGCCCTTTTGATTCCAACAAATAAATATCGGGCGTATCCCGTCCGCCTCCGGGACAAGCCCGAAAAATGCCCAGAGCAAGGCTGCACAGAGTTTACAAATAATATACCCCTGTACACCGCTTACAAGGACAAGTGGAACACAAAAGAATGTATGTTTGCCACTTAGAATATCGAAAAAGTCTCTGAAATAGGTTATTGTTGTTTGAAAAGTTATTGAGTAATTAATTAGTTGATTCGTTGTGAGAAGCAGATCAGTAACTAATCCAAATCCCAATGGAATTACAATTTATTAAAAACTTATCAATCAGCCTAACTGAATTGTTCAACTGTTTGAGATGATAAAGAAATAAAATTTGGAGTGTGAATTACCAGAGATCTATTAAAGAATAATCACTAGAAACTCTTCACGTATTGTAACAGTCTATTAATAAATTTTCTAGATGAGCTGAGGTTCAGAAAAATATTTATATATTTTTAATGTTCTCTATTATTTGAAACTGGAATAATAAATTCTGACAACTCTGAATGCTGCCGTACAGACTCAGAAATATCAGTCGACGAATTAAAAGTATAGGAGTCAGAAGGAAAAATAAATATTAAATAATTATGGTGTTAAGTGATTAGTAATATTTGCTATGATTGGGCTATATTAATCAATATTTATACATAAAAAAAAACAATTTCTAGGTTATGAAAAAGTTCAGTATTAAAATTGACAATCAAGAAATAGAAGTAAACAGGCTATCTTATCTGAACCGGAGCTGCTTGGAAAACAACCGTCCTCTACCACTGCCTCGACTCGACTCTCAAATTTCACCTAAAATTGAAAATAAGCTCGAAATTCGAGAAAATGTGATTATTAAATTGCAAACTGTTGGCAACTTTTGATTCTTTTAAATCATTCACTATGAAGAGATAGCAGACCTCGTGTGTCTCCAGCGTTATTGTCCTTTCACCAGCTGGCTCAGATCTTTGAATAGTAGACTTGAGATGCGCGTGAACACTAGCGTCAGGTGATCAATTTTCATAACGGCAAGGAGAGTTGTGTGAGTGCGCCACACCAGTTTTTTGTCATACTTGTGGACCTGCCTACCATACCTGAATTGAAGTGGGCTACCCTACGACTTGGTTCTAGTTTCTTTTTGTTTGCAAGTGCTGCCCTCAAGTCATGTCTTCAGTTTGAGGAAAAGGTAGAAGTTACTGGTGACAAAGTCAGGTTTAGGGTCAAGCCACATGAAGCGTTTTTTCAGGCGTTTTTGCATTGGTGGCGGACGAGTTGGCAGGGAAGGAAGCTCTACGATTGGCTTATGTATTGGCTACTATTGGCTTGTTGTCATGGTTCACAACAATTCCGGTAGTAATTTCAACTGGCGTCTTCAAATTTCCGACACCATTCAAGCACATCATTACGGTACTCATGAAGTTTCCTACGTAAACTTGATTCATTCTCTGGTGGATTTCTACTAAACTATTAAACTAATAAAAGAAAGAATAATGCTAAGCAACTAGCAAGTGGCGGAAGACTCAAATGAAGTTGAAAAACCGACCATGTTTTTGCCTCTTCAAGATGATAACGATTGACGCGCTGATCACAGAGTTTTTCGGGGGGGGGGTGGCACACACACACACACTGATAAGCTCTGTGAACATTGCTCTTCTACCGCTTGTCGCTACCATAGGAATGTTTGATCGGAGGTTAAAAAAATGACCCTCTTATAATAATTTATTCTTTGATTGAGGACATTGACATTGTAATTGGGTATTAGACGGTCTGCTTTATTGATAAATACTTTTTTTTTTGTTTCAGGTGACAAAAACTAAGACAAAACTGTCATTTATGTGACTATGGGAGACTGTCCGGCTATGGGAGACGGTCGGTGATTGAATGGACCGCACACTATTATAATATTTGTTTTGTTGTATCATGATAAATACATAATCATATTTGTATATTTCATAATATTGTCACCGAACAAAATTAATATATAATATGAAATATTTAAATTAAAGGATATTTTTGTATATAGATAAACTAACTTGGTTATTTTTTGACTAACAAAACAATTTGTAAGTAAAAAGTTGTTTTTCTTGTTTTAAGAAATGTTTGATTTTCACATGTATATTCATGGGATCAGTCGAGTGCTTTTACGTAGTTGAATTGATGTTATTGAATATAAATGTATTGTTCATTCCTGTTGTAACTATGTGTGAATAAATATTGTTTTGTGGCAAATTCCTCAATATTTTCAGTCACCGTACACTCCTTATCTGTTCTACTTTTGCCAATCACTCATCAGTTCTACTTTTTTTGGGTAATCACTAATCATTGAAATAAATTATAAAATTATGGTTGTAGGGACAGAATTTTTGCAGATTCAGAACAGGTGTAAAAATATTTCGTTTGAAACGATCTATTGAATTTGAAACAAAATAATACCTGGTACCAATCATTAATGGATATGAGAAATGTTAAATATCCCAAGTGAACTTGCGATCAGCCGATCACCTTTTCTTCAGGACCTTTGTGCTAAATGAAATAATCCAATGATCACTAGTCTACACTCATAACTGATACCCAATAACAATCAGAATATTCGGATAGCTCGTTTTCCAGCAGGCACTCGCCAATTTGATTATTAATTGAATATTTTTGTAGTTACAAGTAATACTCAATGGCTTTTGCCTTATAACATGGTCTATGGCTCATGGTTTAGACTATGCCTTATAACTTACGGTGGCCTTATGCTTATAACAGTAGGGTACTGTATACATTCATGATTCATTTGGGAATGAACTCAATTACGTACAAACCGCGCACTTATAAGAGTTTGAATCTGCACTATTCAATTAATTTTCAGTACGACTATAGTGAGGTCCATGCTATAATAGCACCTTATTAATAGTAGGCCTATATTAGTGGAGAAAGATAGGAAAACAGCGTTGTCGATTTTCTGCCTTTCCACTGCCTTCTATAGAGGATAGCTGATACCGGTATATTTGATGTAATGAATGAATAGATTTATTTTCTCCTAGAATTACATAAGTAGAAATTAAATAGCATCTTGGAAATCACGTACGGTACCCAGTAGTGTAATCAGATAATCAAAGTAAAATTAACAAGGTAAAAACATAATCAAATTAAACTAGTAGTTCTGTGAACAGTAGACCTCACGCAGTATTCTCATCCACAAGTACCTGATTGAGAATTGGTAGCACTGGGCTGCCTTGTTAGTGCTCAAATCTGTAGCTCCGTATTTCTTGTAATATTTAAGTATTCAAAGTGGAATAGTTGACAACTTGTTATTATCAAGTGAGTTATTAAGTTCTAGTTTACCTTCTGATGATATCCACTGGTCACAAACTAAGTAGACAATATTAATAATCAGGCGAAGAGCGCGTACTTTTCACTCGATCTTGGAGGATTTCGGCCATTTCTAATTGCCAGTATTTGCCTGATGAGTACGATACGAGCAGTAAACAACTACTAAGTAATTTTTTTCGTCTGTTGTGAACCGAAGTGATAACATCAACATCGAGAAGCAGATAGCGAGAATAGAGAGGTTTATCTCTGGTTGTCAAAATACCGTTACTTCTCAGCTGTTCCAACTGTTGCGTGTCTACTAGTATCCATGACAACGTTTCTATCTGAACAGTTTCAATCTCAGCTGTTTTTCCATACGCGGGTGATTCGGATTCAGGGTGATTTATTATTTTGATGGTGGAATTAAGTTGATAAGGGAGACCACTCATTTCATCTATTAATACTCTGTATATGAAGATTGTCAGATTATGAACTTGGAATGGAATTATTATTATAAATTATGATATCCTAATAGTGTCACTTATACAACTTATATTATGCTCCTACAGATGATTATGCTGAGTTGGAAAGAGAGACTTTCTACCTAGCACTACAGGAAACATTAGATGAGGCACGACAATATGCAGAACACATAATCATAATGGGAGACTGGAATGCAAGAGTAGGTAATGACATCACAATCGGTCATGGATGTTTGGGGAAGCATGGAGCTGAGTCGGTTTTGAACGGCAGTGGCAAGAGAATGCTGGAATTTTGTATAGACAATGATCTTCTGGTTGGCAATTCCTTCTACCCTCACAAAAATATTCACAAAATCACATTTGAGTCACACAGCAGAGGAGTCAAGAGTGCTATAGATTACTTCGTATATACAAGGCATTTTAGATATGCAGTGACTGATGTTAGGGTGTACAGAAGTGCCGAACTTAGTACAGAGCACAAACTTGTGATCATGGGAACAAGAATAAAACCCCCAAAGAAGTGTAAGTCACCGAAGTATAGGAAAATCAAAGTGATGGAGTTGAGCAAGACAAAGAAAAGACGGGAATATCAAAGAGCAATAACGGAGGAGCTTAGAAGGAAGGAAGAGCAAATTCATGGAGAATCAGAAGAGAATATTGTAAGAAGATGGTACCTATTAAAGAATACATTGTTAAAAGTGGCAGAAAATGTTTGTGGAATGACAATGTTTGGAGAACATGTTAAAAGAACCAAGTGGTGGAATGATTCTGTGAAAGAGAAGATTAGACTGAAAAAAGAAGCTTGGAAAAAGTTTCATAGAAGCAAGAGTGCAGAGGATTGGAATGAATATGTACAGAAACGGAATGAGTCCAAACAAGAGGTGAGAAAACCTAAGTTGGAGTCATGGGAAGAATTTGGAAAGGAAATTGAGAAAAATGATCAAACAAGGAGTAATAAAATTTGGCATACAGTTCGAGCTCTACGAGGAAAGTATGGAAAGCGAGTGAGAAGTGTAGTTGACGAGGAAGGAAGGGTAACATCTGATTTGAATGAGGTGCTACAAGTTTCAAGTTTTATTGTTTACATCAGCAATACAACAAAATAAAAAACATCTCATCAGATACCTATAACTAACAATTTAAAGATACTAAGCACTTCTGAAAGGTTAATTTGGCACTATATCATAATGTATCAATAATACAGTAGAAATTAACTTTAAACTTATAAGTACTCAACTCATATCAACATTTTGGAATAATGTAACTGATGGTGGAAATGAACCTTAACATTTTATGTGAGAACCGATGCAAACAAAAATACTATTCACAAAAGAGCTTCCGCAAAGCCCTTGTCCGTGAATAGGAGTTTGAATAATGGGACATATGAAAACGATACGACACATACACACACGCATTCACACAGTCAACAATATTCGACAATTCACACATCGGAGCATTCCCCCTTGTTACTTATATCTCATAGTGATATAAACTTCATGTGAACAGTGGGGAGGAAGCCACCACCTATAAATCGACCAATAGGTTTTTTAAGGCAGAAAAAAGAATTTAAGACAAAAGAGAGAAGAAGAAGAAAAATGTTTAGGTTTTATGACAATTTATTTACTTAGCATACCACTCTGAAGAAATTTTCAATTTCCAAAGTTGAATGAAGCCATAGCCAACACTTCGTTTTACGGATGAATTGTTTGCAAATTTTCAGTTTCCTCATTTCCTCAGGAAGGATATTGTGAAATTTTGGTCCCAGAAAAATGAAACATCTTTGAAAGGTGGTACAGTTGGGTTTGGGAAGTCTCACCAGCATTCATGTAGTTTGCCGTGTAACCAAACTGTCTTGTCCAATATTTTCCATCAAATATCTATCCCCACTCATTTTATAAAACAGGGATAGAACTTTCAACACATACATATATCTAAAAGGGAGAATCCCCAATGATTTAAACATAGGGAAAGTATGAGCCCGTCTACTAGCACCATAAATGACCCTAATGACAGATTTTTGTAGAACTATAAGATTTTCAAAATGTGACATGAATGTGGAAGCATAGCAAGAAATGCCATACTCCAACCTACAATTGAAAAAAGCAAAATACATCATACAAAGAATAGATACAGGGAAGAACTCTCTTAATCGATAAAATGTCTTTACTAAATATAGAAGGTACCTTTTTATTTTTCTTATGTGAAAGTCCCAAGTTAAACTCTGGTCCAAAATCAATCCTAAATATTTGACGGATTCTGATTGTTTCAGTCTCAACCAGTCTCAACCCACTGAATCACATCCAAATTGATGGTATTTAATAGGATCTGGGAAATAGAAAGTTGCTGACTAAGAGAAGTTTATGTAGGAGGTTTTAGCTGCATTAATTGCTAATTTGTTGCAATCAAACCAACATCGCAGATCAAATAGATCATGCTGAATCATTCTATGCAATTCTCTTTCGTCTTTGGCTGAGTATGCTAGGGCTGTGTCATCAGCAAAGGATGTAATGGATCCATTAAAAGTATGAGAAAATAAATCATTGATGTACACTAAAAATAGTATGGGACCCAAAACTGATCCTTGTGGGACACCATATTTAACCATTGCCAAATCACTATCACTGTTAGAAATTGAAACATATTGCTTGCGATCTGACAAATATGATCTTAGCCACATGTTAGCCACCCCACGGATTCCAGCAGCACGAAGCTTTTCCAAAAGGATATTGTGCTCTACAGTGTCAAACGCTTTTCTTATGTCTAAGAATAGACCTGACGTTCTGTACTTATGAGGTGTATTGATCCCGTGATAGATATCTGCCATGAACTTGTTAAGCGCCTGCTCTGTACTTAATCCCTCCTGGAAACCAAATTGATCCCTATGAAAGAACTTTACTTTACTGAAAAAGGATATTATTCTTTTTTTAAAAAGTTTTTCAAAAATTTTTGAAAAAACTGTGAGTAATGAGATGGGTCTGTAATTTGAGATTTCTGTATTAGATCCACTTTTGAATATCGGGATCACTTTTGCAGTTTTGAGTCTAGTTGGGAATTTACCCTCTGAAAAGCTCGCATTAAAGATGTGACACAAAATAGGTACTATTGCATAAGATATTGATTTTATTAAATTAGATGATATATTATCCGGTCCCAGAGACTTTCCTTTTGTCAATATTTTTATTTCAGTTAATAATTCAAAAGAAGTTATGGGTTTTAGAAAGAAAGAGTTACAGAAATTAATAGTTTTGAATTTTCTATTATAATTATCATTCATCGATTCATCTGGATCATGTATCTCTAATTAGCATCATCTCTTTAATAATTAAATACTAATATCCTATTTTGATTACAGCCCATAAATGTTTTTTTTATCTCTCTTTTTTCTTTTTTTTCAGTCCATTCTATTGCTTTAGTAAAATAGTGTGTTAGACTCCCTCCAGCGGTCCGTAAGTTGCATCTTACGTGCTGGATTGTATTTTTCTCAATAAGTAATATTAAATTTGGTTTGATTCGTTACTATGCAGTTATGTATATTATAAACTTGTTTATTTGTTTTTTCTTTTTATATGCATGTATTTTACATTTTCTTGTATTGAGCTTATTGAGAATAATAAAAACTTCAAAACTTCAAACTGTATAGAAGAAATTATTTCTTGTGGTATGTTTATGAAATATTCATTGAATTTCTTTGCGATGAGTTTTTCATCAATCAAAACACTATTTCTGCAATGCAGATGGATAGGCTTTTTTTAGAAGTAGCTTGACCACAATGATCATTGATGATCTCCCACTGCTTCTTTACAGGAAAAGTCTTCAATTTTGAAAAGTATTTATATTTTTGTTCTTTTATCAATTTATTTATATTACTCTTTGCAGTTAAAAAATCATGTTTAAAATTATTATTTTGGGGATATTTCTTGTGTTTTTTGTAAAGTTTATCATGATTTCTAATTGCAATGCAAATGCTATCTGTCATCCATGGTTTCAAGTGCTTATTATTTTTAAAAGAACTTTTGCGCTGGTAAGTGCACTGATTTATATAGTTGAGGAGTACATCCATGAATATGGAAAACTTGCCATCAACAAGGTTACAATCATATAAATTAGTCCAGTCGTGTTCCATCAATAAGTCAGCTAACTTCTTAAAATCTGTTATATTTTGAACTACTGGAGTAGCATCACTGTCTCTATATTCAGGTATTGACAATGAAGCTGAAACCGCTCTGTGGTCAGTAATGAGCGTTGAGCGATTCAATCACTGCACTCCGAACTTTTATCCTATTATATTTTGACTTGAAGAAAATGTGATCAATACAAGTTGAACTCAAATCTGTTACACGGGTATCAATATCTATGAGCGATTGATAACCGTTAGAATGCAAAATTTCCAAGTAGTCAAAAGCTCCAGGATTATTTATATCATTAATATTAATATTAATGTCACCCAGAACCATTGAGTCACCCTTAGGCCTACATCCTACACTCTCCAAAAATTGGCCAAAACTATTTAGAAAAACATCCATTCCAACAAACTGCCATCTGTACAAGCTCAAAATGCTGAAATTGTAGTTAAGAATTTTAAAGTGCAGTAAAACTGAATCAGCACCATCAATTTTTGATTCCTCCCGCGAACACACAATACCTCTGCTAGATGAGACAAAAATGATAATACCTGATGCCCTACTTACATCATTACCGGTAGAGTAATTATCATAACCTTTGATGTTGTAGGGGCTGGTATCATCGATCGGTTGAAACCAGGTTTCAGTCAAGATAATTACATCCGGCTTTACTTTCCAGCAACTAAGAACATTAAAAACAAATGAATAAAAATGAATCAAAGTTTTTATTCAAACTACAGATATTTTGGTGAAAAATTGTGATGTTTTCACCGTTTGTTAGAAAGCACGTGTTAACATCAGTGGTGTCCCCCACAAATTCACAAATTTCAACCATTACTAATGATGAAGTCATTTTGTATAGTATAATAGCGATAGTAATAGTAATACATACTAATAGATGATAAAACATCAATCATTAAGATGACACACACACAAATCATTCGTACAATATTCATACACAACACATAAACACAATAGATGAAGTGAGAAATACATGAGCATAAAAAGATTCTATTAGCAAAAACAGGAGAAGATTCCTTCGTTCTTTTGAAATTAGAAAGAACTTCGCTCATATCGTCCTCAAACAGAACATTAGACACGCCAAGCCCACCGGCACCGATGTAATAGAATATAATTATATGAGATGATGAAGTTCATGCATAGACTGAGTGTATTGAATTTTGATAGGGGTGATAAAAGTCAATAATAGTAGTAAGCTCTAAAGCAAGTAGTTAGCATTAATACTGAAATTGATAAGAAATGAAAATCAAACTACGACTACTACAGTAGATCACAATCTTAACTTTAAGCAAAAATCATTTTCGAGAGGTAAGCCTAAAGCTATTCTTATTTTCTTTATGACATAACTAATTATCAAGCAAGTATTGAGGAGTTTCTATGAGAAGACATTAAAGGAAGAGGAAAGACCCACTGAGAGTGATAATGATCATAATGTGGAAGAACAACAACAAAATGAGGTGCAGATATCCCTCCAGGAAGTTCAAAGCACGATTTCTGGTCTGAAATTAGGTAAGGCAGCTGGATATGATGATGTTACCCCAGAACTAATAAAATTTGGTGGACAGGATGTTGTGGCTAAATGGATATGGCATCTTTGTAATGATATCTGGCACTATGCAAAAATTCCCTCAGAATGGGAGAAGAACGTTATTATCCCCATAAACAAGAAAGGAAGCACAGTAAAATGTGAAAATTACAGAGCCATCTGCCTGTCATCAGTATTGCTGAAAATCTACTCTAGAATACTAGACAGAAGACTGAGAGTAGAGGTGGAGGAAGGGCTGGAAGAGGAACAGGCAGCCTTGAGAAGGGATCATCAGACTAGTGATCATATGTTTACAATAAGACAAGACATGGATAAGAGATTGAGTCGAGCTGGTCAAACATATATTGCCTTTTTAGATTTGAAAGCAGCTTTCGACACCGTATCTAGACAGTGCCTTTGGGATGCCCTCAGTGAAGCAGGTGTGTCACCTGAACTTACCAAAACAATTGAAAGCCTGTACAGTAATGTCAGAGGGGTTGTGAGAATAGGAGGTGCTGCATCTAGAGAATTCAAAATAGATAAAGGTGTCAAACAAGGAGACAGTCTAAGCCCACTTCTATTCATAGTACTGATGGATCAAATAATAAAAATGTGCAAGAGAAGAACGACTCGAAGCAAGATTGGAAACCGCAACCTCCGCCCAGTATACATTCAAGCACTGATATATGCAGACGATATCTTGCTAATAGGTAATACTCAAAGAGATCTACAAAATGTTGTAACAGAATGGTTGTCACATTATTTTTTATATTTAAATAACGATTAGCCTCCTGCTTGGCATCAGTCGGTAGAGCATGAAATATTTTAATATAATTATAAAAATTAGGTCGTGGTTTTTAATAAGATACAGTCTCATAAAGATCTTTATAGGCCCAGATATGAGCTTCCACAATAATTCTGATAATTCACTAAAGAATAAATATATATATATGGTACTTATCCTATAGTATTAAGGAATTAAAATAAATTGCACACCATAAACAATTTGATACATATATTGACAAATATTGCAAAAAATAAATCATAGCAAAAATATATAGAGCAATAGACCGTACTAAAATATTAAATTATTACTTATGTTGTATGTTTAATAATTTCTTTGCCTTCGGGCCATATCCAAAACATAGACTATACAACAATTTTATACAAATTCTATTTATTTGTAGAAATATATACAAATATTTTTGAATCGGCATACTATTGCCGCCTTCCAATTGCCATTATGTGATTGGTGCATGCAAATTATTTCAGTATTCATGCGCCTGGTAACCTCCTATTTCCTGGATACATTTAATTATTTTTATTAGGTTTTTTAAATATGCTCTCTATATGCTAGTTAATTTTTTATATGTTATTATTTGTTTCATGCATCATAATAATTAGCCACATGAGACCTTTTGTTCCTCAAATTGCATACCGTTTTGCCACAATAAATTTCTGCCAAGGTGTTTGGTCAGATTCTACGTTGCAGGGCTCGGTCGATCGTTAGGTCGCCGATCACTAAATGTTTATGCCTAACCTCAACCTTCAATATTTTATAATATATTATATATTAGCAAAAAATTATTTCAATTCCTCTTAGGCTGTTGTACAGTTTAGCCAGGACAATCTGATATTATCTAATCTTTATGTTATCTCTTTGGCGATATTAGCCAGTTACTTTACTTAGACCTATTAATATTTCAGCTAGGGATTTATTTATCTATCCAAATTGAATATGTTACATGGTGTAGTGCGATAAGAAATAAGGGAATGGTTGTCAACATTGAGAAGAGTAAAGAGATGATAGTATCAAAGAATCAAGAGAATGTGGAGTTGGATATAACATGGGATGGTGAAATATTGGAAAGGGTGAACAACTATGAACAACTATACCTTGGAACATTAATCTCTGCAGATGGAGAAGTTGATGAAGAGATAAACAACAGAGTAAGGAAATCCAACCAAGTGTATTTCCAGCTTAGCAGAACCATCCTGGGCAAACGATAAATAAGCCAGGGAACTAAAATAAGGATATATGAGTCGATATTTAAGACAGTTCTAATCTATGGAACTGAATGCCTCACAATGATAGAAAAGCACAAGAGTAGAATTACCTCCTCAGAAATGAGATACGTAAGGAGGGTGGTTGGAAAAACCAAAAGAGACAGAGTGAGAAATAGTGTGATCAGAGAAACATTAAAACAGGAGGAACTGATTACCACTGTTCAACGAAAAACCCTGGGATGGTATGGCAATGTAGCTCGGATGAGTGATGAACGGAAGGCAAGGCTGGTTATGGAGGCAAGACCGGAAGGAAAACGAGGCCGGGGACGACCACGACTGCAATGGAATCAGTATGTAGAGAGTATAGCTGCTGGAAGAGGAAAGACAATGAATGAAGTAAAGAGAATGGCACAGGATTGTATAAAGTTTAGAGAATGGTTGAAGGAACCCGACGCTTAATGGCAAAAGCGTATGAAAAAGAAGAAGAAGATATTCTAATAATAATTTCCATCAAATCAGGAGCTTCCATGTCCTTGGCCTTGACAGCTCTCTTGGCAGTCCTAGGTTTTCCTTTCTGCTGATCCTTTTCTGGGTGTCCTTCTCTCTTCTGCCTTCCTGATCGTCATATCCCACACTGAAATGTCGACACTCTTCAATGTTTGATTCCATTACGAACTGCTTGTTGAATAATCACTTTGAATTATGTCGTAATTAATTGTTCAAAGTGAAATGTCGAGTTTCATTGAAAAATTTCAAACAAAAAAGGGGAATCAGGGCATAGAAACCGACGGTTACAGTTACAGACGGGATCGCTCGTTGGCAAATGGGAATATTGCATGGCGCTGTCTCAAGGTGGGGTGCTCCGCGAGTTTGAAAACGGACATCAGCATTGCGAGTATTGTTGAATATGGCGGAGCCCAGAGCCATGCGAGGATTGTGGCAAATACTGGCAAATTCGGTCCTAGATGGCAATGATAAGGAGTTCGGCTCGAGCCATGGTGATAGACGGACTGTTTTCAGCTGCTCTCTGCTCAGATAAGATAGGCCTGACTGCTTTTGATTTTACTTGTAGAGATTAATGCTGTTCATCGTTTCGTAGCATTTCATAACCTATAACATCTATTTTAAAACTTATTAACTGTATTATTATAACTATAAATCTCAAATCTAATAAATTATTATTTTTAATTCTACTTTTTTCAATTATTTTCATAACATACTATAAGTGGTTTAACTTTTATTTTTCCATTCATAAACAAGTCACAACTCTTCAATTACTTTTCAACTCTTGAAATTTAAAATTATTTCTAGCATAAATTGATCAATCTTGCAACCTGAACTCCAGATAATTTTATCACTCAAACTTACCAAAATTTTGCAATTATAAATATGTTTTTAAAAACTGTCCTAAATTTATTGACAACTGAATAGTAAAGTATCTTAAATAACATACTAATAAATTGAATAACATACTATGAGAGTAGCTTAACTGTTATTCTTCAATTACATAAATAGGCTGCAACTCCTCTAGTAGGTACTTCTTAACTCATGAAATCTTAAAATTACTTATAGAATAAATTTATCAATTTGCAATCCCAACCTGAGATACCGGTAGCTTTATCATTCAAACTTACCACAATTTTTCTCTTATAAATATAGTTTTAAACCTTAGTCCTACCATAAATTTATATCTGAATAGTAAACTACATTATAAACTCTCTTGTCTCTTAGACCTATCCTTTTTTGTTTCCATAAAAATCATTTCCACATTCCTTTATCCTTCCGAGAGATTGCTGATCCTTGATTATAGATAGTGTAGTGAACAGCACGAGTCGAGCTGAAATAGATCTGCAAAATCGGCAGGTTGCCCTGTAAAGTTTTGTAAACATTGCATCCTGTTACAGTCGCCCTTGGCCCGGATTCGGATGGATTGACAACAGACTTTTTCATTACAGCAAAGTTTCACCTGTATTTTCTCAAGGTTTTCAAGGATTCCATTACAAGAGCTTTTTCTTTATTTTTGACTCTTCATTGCATATTGGCAGATATACTTAGCTGCTCCTAATTTTTCAGCATATCCCTTACCTGATTTCCTTTCCCTTCCCAAATCATATCTTACGAGAGGTACATTCAGTTTAATAATTGTCAAAAAATGGACTTAAATAGTCCTTAAATAGAAATTTTCAAGAGTAATAAATACAACATTGTCACTACATTTTCAAGCCGTACTTTAAACGCAAAATACAGAATGTTCCAGTAACTGTGAATAACCACATTTCTCCTTAAAAATTAGAACAAGATAGGGCAAGTGTTATTTAAATAGAATAAAAAACACAATGTTTTTAATTAACTGAATGATAGTTGATAGTCGATAGATACTGGATTTATAACAATCATGATCAACCATGGAATTGATGGAAACCACAACTAGTAAGGGGAATCGCACAGTTTTTCTTCATGATTATAAATTCAGAAAAGACAGGATCTTAACTGATGGAAGTACTATAATTTGGTGATGTCTAAATAAATTGTGTAACATTTCCCTAGAAACGAACTTGGATCTTGTTCTCTTGTCTGATGAAAATTTGAAGCATGATCATTTACCGAGAGCCACAGACATCTCGATCACTGATAATGATAGTTCATTATCGCTGAATGAATCAATGGTTCACGATAACGATGCTGCTCTTGATAAATCCATCAACCCACCTATCTGTCGACACTTCTGATAATATGATACTATCAGCAGTTCCAGTAGTCTTAAATAAAACCAACTCATGTAGTACTCCTATAAATATGGATTCTCCAACACATTCGAATTATAGTGATTTGTGTAACGACAATGACTTAACAGTAATATCACTGCGAACGGAAATCAGTGAATTGGTTGAAAAAATGTCCATTTTAAAACAGCAATGGAATGATGCAATAGAACATTCAATAGATACAGATAGGAAGCTAATGGAAAGTAATACAATAGTGGATCAAATGAAAGTGAGCATAGCGGTTTTGGAAGTAGAAATCACTGCACTGAAGAGTGAGAAAAAGTGTATGGAAATTGAGCTCCAGGATCTCAAGAATTTTTATATGTCAGGTGACACAATATCTAATCACTTGTCAAACTCATCCATTACTGTTACAAAAAACTCCTTTGGAATCCTAAATGATAATGCTATGGTGACAGCAATGACAAGTAGAAAGAACCAATGCAAGAAAGTATGAGCACAAAACCAGCAACAAGGATCACCAAGGTCAAAGTCCGAAGATGATAATAAGAAAGGTAGAGTATTGCTTCTGACTTCCAGCCATGGAAGAGAATGCAGCAACCTACTGAACGACAGGTTGAAAATAGCTATTTGTGCAACTAGTACACAAAGTGACAGTTTGCTGCACCAAAAGAGACGTTTATGCCCAAGCTGTAGGCGAGGGCGGAATGGCTTCTTGAGTGCAGTGGAGGGCTTTGTGCACATATTTCACATTAAATTTTTCCTACAGTTACCATTGAATATGAAAAGTGGGTAATTATGGGTAAAATGATGGCTGAAATCCATCAAATGTTTGTGTGTGTGTGTGTGTGATGCTGTTATTAATAAATCTTAATTCATTTAAAAATTAATAATCCAATTGAAGTTGAAAATTCTCAGCCAAAGTTCTCATTTTTATTCATTCAAGAATCAGAAAAAATACAGATAAAACAAAAAATTCACATTCAAAATACACGCCAACAGCTGATTGGGATGTCTGCAAGATGGCTGAACCAACAAGCACGTGACCTAGCAGGAAGAATCATACCTAAGTTTGTTTCATCCAGATAAAAACTACAGAAACAGGATTCAGAAATTTAGACTTTTGCTCAAATTACCGAGAAAAATGCTCAAAGTAAACTGAAAAATATTTATAAAAATAACATAGACAACAGAGAATATTAAATTTATTGTAGTATTCTTATGTTTTTTTTATTTATATGGATATTGAACAGTATAACCTCAAAATTTGAATTTTATAATGTATATTTGCTACTTCTCTCATTGCTTGCAGTTGAAATAATATCAATAGAAAAGAACTATTATTTATTATTAAATGATGAGAATTTGTGAATGATGATTAATTATGATTTAGATGAACATTATTGTTGTTTTGGATTTCTAGATTGGGATTTTATCATAAATGTAGGGTAGTCATTGAAATGATTCTTATCTAAATCTAACCACGGTCATTGTTACCAACTTAATTTTGTTTTCGTGCACTAATCCTCCATATAACCCACCAGCTATTTTGTGTTGCCATGTTGCAAATCTGGAGTGCAGAAAAAATTTTTCCCACACTAGAGCGGAAAAGTGATTCTTTGCGTTCTGTAATCAGTGCAGGAATGACCACTTTTCAAGGTAACTGTAGGAAAAACAAATTTAATGTTCAGAGCTTTTTCAAACCGGGTGCTCCTATTGAAGCAGTGGTGGAGTCGGCTGGAGAGCAAATTGAAGATTCTGGTAAAAATGATTATCTGATAGTGCTGGGTGGTTCAAACAACATTGACAAACCAAATCTAGATCATCTTCCTCAAGTATTAGAAAAATAAGAGAAATTGTGCCACTCAGCTTGAAGACGAACGTCATAATCAGCACAATACCAGGTAGGTATGACAGGCCAGAGTTGAATCAAACTATAAAGAAAACAAATAAATCAATACATGATAATTATCATCAACAGCCTAAAAAATAAAAATTCCAAACAACTGGGGGTATGTTTCCTGAATGACAGGTTGAAAAGAGCAAATAACTTCACTAGTCACAGACTACATCTAAACAGATCTGGTAAAATAATTTTTTGTAATAAGTTGGCAGAGATGATTGAGAGTTGTTTGCAATCTCCTGTTACGGAAACACTAGAGGGAGTTAGAAACAGATCTTTTTTAATGAATTGGCTCAGAACAGGAAAAGGAAAGTAGATTACCAGAATAGCATTAGTGTAAGGAACTCTTTTAACGGTAATAAAGATAGTATAGCTTCTAGGCAGTCGGTTTTGGCATCTCTCAGAAGGAAAGGTAATCCAGCAGTTCTTAACAAAGAAATTTTCACTGTAACCAAAATATCCAATACCTTAGAAACAAAATTGACAGACTTGAAGTATTCTTAAAGCAAGAAACTCTGGATATATTAATTTTAACTGAGCATGGCTTAAAAGAAGAGGAAATTTCACAAGTAAACTTGCAGCACTATTCATTGAAGGCAGTGTATTGTAGGGAATCTCATCGTAGTGGTGGTGTATGTATATTTACCAATAAATCTGAAAGAATGGAAATAAGTAATCTAGAGTATGTGAATAAACTTTCTCGGGAAATGGATCTAGAAGCAACAGTCAGTGTTCAATTAAAATTACTATTCCCATCTCCCATGTAGAAACAATGTATTTCTTGCATCAAGATTTTGAAATATTTCTTGCCCCATGTGTGACTTGTTGATTGAGGTCTTCGTATTTATTTGATTTCCCACTTCACATGCCACATTTATGTAGCTATTTCCTAATTTCTTCAACAAGATAATATGAAATATCAGTTTTTCATATTATAAAATTAAGGAATGATAAGAATAACATTCCTATAACTGCTTGAAAACTTGGAAGGACTATTCGAGATTAATATTTATTTGTTATATCACTTGATCGAGTGGTGAATCAAGGATTATACGCCCTGAAATAGCAAAAAAACTGGATGAAAAGCAGTTATTATAACAATTTCACACTTTCAAGAGCCCCTATTTCAAAAACTGTAGGAAATATCACAAAACCCCTCTGAACAAAAATTAAATATGCGAGTGACACATTCTGACCACTGAGCGCAATCGGTGGATCATGATTTTCAATTTCCACCACCGTTTCTACATCTTCTTCGTCTTCTTCTTTGACTTCTTCTTCTTCTTCTTCTTCTTCTCTTCTTCTTCTTCTTCTTCTTCTCTTCTTCTTCTTCTTCTTCTTCTTTGTCTTCTTCTTCTCCTTCTTCTTCTCCTCCTTCTCCTTCTTCTTCTTTCTTCTTCTTCTTTTTTTCTTCCTCTTCTTCTTCTGCCAAATTTTGTCGTGATTGGATATGGGGTGCAGAATCTACATTCAGCTGGACGTAGTACAACCATAGAGAAACGATAGCATTAGTAGATATCCCATGGGATAGGGCATCTATGTTGCAACTTTTACTGTTATCCCAAGCCGATAGTTCATGTAGTTCTTTCCCATGCAGCTGTGTGATGCTGGTAGTCTCTCAAATTGTGCCATTCATACACTCTCACCCCAACGAAACAGTAAAAATTGGCAATAATCAATAGTAATTGGCTTGAGATAACAGTAAAAGTTGCGACATAAATTCCCTATTGTAATGAAAAACCTCTGCATTCTAGGCTATATTGATCAGTAATGAATTCATAACAGATTCAAAATTAGAATAAATAGTTCAACATCTGATAACAGAAACATAAGAAGAAAACACTAGTCATATGATGATTCAATATCATCACATTCTTCCCGTCTTTAGGAATTCAATGAATAGTCTTTCAAATAAGAAGGCATTTTGCGCTCTCTATAAGATCTTCGCAGGGTGCCATCAGGAGGCTCTTCTTCATCACTGAGGGGGAATCCTGTATTTGTTTCATCTTGATTTTCATGATAATTTTCTTGATTGTTCTCAGGCTCTGCGTGATCACTAAGGCTTGATCCTGCATTTGTATCATCTTGATTTTTATCGTTATCTTCTTGAATGCTCTCTTCTCCTCGAGGGGCAAGGTTTTTCAATGATACAGTTGTCTCTCTTCCATCACTAAGCCGTACCTTGGCATATTGTGGGTTGATTTGAAGAACATCCACCTCCTCGACCAATGGATCGAATTTACTTCTTTGTATAGGTACTTTCATTAGGACTTTGTTTGAAGGGGCAAGCCAGGTTGGAAGTGCTATACCATTAGATGATTGTCTATAGTGTCAGAACATCCTATCATGTGGCGTCTCATTAGTAGCCGTGCACAATAGGGATCGAATAGAATGTAGAGAATCTGGGAGCACAGATTCCCAATCAGATACATCCAAATTTCTATGCTTCAATGTAAGAGACACTGTGCGCCGAATTGTACCATTTTCTCGTTCGATTTGGCCATTTCCTGGTGCGTTATAAGGTGATGACATGGAAGTGGCTACTCCTCGATTATGAAGGAATTCCTGCAGCTCTCTGGATTTGAAAGAGGTTCCATTGTCAGTATGTACATAAGAAGGTAAACCAAATGTGGTAAACAAGTTCACAAGGCACTGAATTACAGTTGATGAATTCATATTTGGACAAGGGTATGCAAACGGAAACCTAGAGTACTCATCAATTATTGTCAACAAATATTTGTTTTTAGTTTTTGATGGAAGAGGACCCTTGAAGTCCACGCTTAATCTTTCAAATGGATGTGTCGCCTTTATGAGAGTAGATTTCAATTTCTTGAAAAATTGAGGTTTTATAGCATTACATGTTTGACATGAAGAAGTCATTTTTCTGACATCCTCAACTGAATAGGGTAAATTATGAGTTCTTACCCAATGAATCATTCTGGTCACTCCAGGGTGACACAAGTCACAGTGTAGGGAGTGTAATTTATCGGTTTGAGTTGCATTACACACTCTGGAAAGTGCATCTGCTACTTGGTTGTCCTTTCCTGGTCTGTAAATTATTTCGTAATTGTAGCATGACATCTCCAATTGCCATCGTTGTATTTTTTCATTTTTTATTTTATTTTGATGAGTCATATCAAACATGAATGATACAGAGCGCTGGTCAGTGATAATTTTGAAGAATCTTCCAAGTAAGAAATGTCTCCACTTTTTAAGAGCACACATAATAGCAAAAGCCTCTTTTTCAATGGATGAATGTTTACGCTCATTATCATTCAGCTTCTGAGAAAAGAATGCTACTGGACGTCCACACTGTGATAGGACAGCTGAAATTGAAAAATCAGATGCATCTGTTTCAACCACAAAAGGTTCAAAGTTGTCAATTGTACTGACTACTGCCTTAGAAATCTCAGTTTTGAGTTGATTGAAGTCAGCTATAGCTTCAGAAGTCAAAGGAAAGGTCTTTGCTGTAAGAAGCCGTTTAGCTTTATCTGAATAATTGGATATCCATTTTGAATAGTGTGCAAACATTCCAATTGTTCGCTCAAGAGCCTTTCTATTATCTGGGGGTGGAGGATTGAGCAATGGTTTCAGACGTTCAGGGTCAGGAGATTCCAAGGCACGTGCTTTTTCAATAGCTTCATCAAGAGTTAGCTTGTCAAACTCCAAAAGTCTCAGTCTTATCTGATGAGAGCTGAGGCCCTGGATAAATGAATCACGAATGTATGTTTTCCTATGAGTTTCAGAATCAACATCTGCAAACCCACAATTCTTACTCAGTTGTTGTAAAGCTTGGTTATATTGGTCAATTGTCTCATCTGAAGACTGTTTTCTAGTTGCCAATTTATGTCTAGCAAATATTTCATTTATTGGTTTTACATATGCAGATTTTAGTGTGTCAATAGCCGAAATATATGAATTTTTGTCGGCAATTGTTTGATAAACAGAATGAGATAGAAAGTTGGTAAGCAACCGCAACTTACTTTCATCATCAATGTCTTCTTCGTCAAAAGATGTGATGAAATTCTCAAAAGTCTTTAGCCAGAAGTTCCATTCTTGTAGAGCTGTTGGAGAATTCGGATCACCATCAAACTTGTCTGGTTTCAAAAATTTGTCCATTGTAACGCAAATTTTCAGTTTTCGTTTCCAGAAAAGATTTAAAGATTATACATTTGTTGTTGAATAGAAATTGTGAAATAGAGAATAGAAATTGATTGACTCGTATTTTATAAGATGAATTGATGCGATGATTTTCGATTACTGATCAATAAATTGTAATGAAAAACCTCTGCATTCTAGGCTATATTGATCAGTAATGAATTCATAACAGATTCAAAATTAGAATAAATAGTTCAACATCTGATAACAGAAACATAAGAAGAAAACACTAGTCATATGATGATTCAATATCATCACACCTATACCATGGGATATCTACTTACGCTATTGTTTCTCTATGGTACAATGTGAGTGCAATTGGTAGATCCCGATTTCGATCTGATGCGATTCGATCATTTGCAACAAACTATAACATTTTCTACCAAATAGGAATCGACCATTTAGGAATCGGTCAGTTGGGAAAATCATCTTTTTCGTCACAAAAGATCGAAAATTGAAGAATCCCAAATGGTAGAATTGAAACTTGTACTTTCCCAAATGGTCGAATCCCAAATGATCAAAAAGTTTTAATAGTAATCCCATCTGGCCAAAAATCTCAACTGTCGCAAAAGGTCGAAGATTTGATTTTCTCAACTGACTGATTCCCAAATGGTCGATTCCTATTTGGTAGAGAAGTTTAGTTGTTAGATGCAAATGATCGAATCTCATCGGCTAGATGGGATTCGACCATATGGGAAAGTATACTTTTCGACCTTTTGAGATTCGACCATTTGCGACGGACTACAAAATTTTTCTATCAAATGGGATTTGACTGTTTGAGAATTGGTCAGATGGGAAAATCAAATCTTCGACCTTTTGCGACAGTTGAGATTTTTGGCCAAATGAGATTACTATTAAAACTTTTCAATCATTTGGGATTCGTCCATCTGGGAAAGTATAAGTTTCAATTCTACCATTTGGGATTCTTCAATTTTCGATCTTTTGCAACAAAATAATAATCTCGACCAAATGGGAATCGGTCATTTGGCATGCTACTAAACTTGAACTTTCCCAAATGGTCAAATCCCAAATGATCGAAAAATTTTTAATAGTAATCCCATTTGGCCGAAAATCTCAACTGTCGCAAAAGGTCGAAAATTTGATTTTCCCATCTGACCAGTTCTCAAACTGACAAATCCCATTTGATAGAAAAATGTTGTAGTTCGTTGCAATTGATCAAATCTCATCAGCTAGATGGGATTCGACCATATGGGAAAGTATACATAAAGTAAAGGTCGAAACTCGACCTTTTGGGATTCGGTCAGATGGAACCCCACGGGTTACCCATCATGTCTTTATCTGTAGAGAACTTGCATGTATAAAAGTCTTGAAGAAGAGCACATTTTTGTTGAGTTGTGTCACATTTAAATAAATTTTTCAATGTGTCATACATTTCCTTGGCACTATTACATGATATAATATGTATTTTTACATCATTGTCCAGCGTCATCAAGATGTAATGTTGAGCTTTTGCATCTTTGTTTTTGAAAATCTTAATCTTATCAGCACTTTCATCTTGTTGTTCTGAAGTTTCAGTTCCATCTACCACATCCATCAGATCTTTAGCTTCAAGTAATATTTTAATTTCAAATTCCCACATAGTGAATGAATCTGCATCCTTCAGCTTGTGCACATACTTTTCCCCGTCCATCATCGCCATTTTGAGGTTACCTTTTACTATTATTTTAAGAGTGTACCGAAATATTCTTAGTACGAAATAGTCTTAGTACGTTATGTCACAGGGCAACGTACGCACGTGCCGTATACACATGCTGTGATATTCTTAGTCACTATGACGTCACCAGAATATTCTTAGGAACTATGATGTCGCACAGAATGCCGAGTATCCATAACAAACAGTAAGATAACCTAAAAGGGAACGTTTATTGCTCAAAGATCCTCTTTTACCCAGAATGGTAGTGCATAACGGAATGGTCCCTTGCAGCCATTTGAAAATATAATGACAACAGGGTCCATCTTGCTATTCGCTACCTATGAAGTATATTAATTTATGCAAATAAAAGCTCCAAATCAATTTCCCTAATGAAACCAAAGGCATTGCTCAATACATATCAAGTGATTATTATGTTTTAACAGTGTTATGAGAGTTATGACATTATATTGAGAGTTATAACACAGTTATAACTTAATTATCAATCTAATTGAAGAGAAGCTTCAAAATCAGATGAATTTGAAAAGCTAGACCTTGTTGCACAGAAGCCGATTAAATTTTAACCGTGATTAACTTTACGAGAACCAATCAGAGAAGGCCTTTTATAAAAGAAGGCTTCTCTGATAGGTTCTCGTGAAATTAATTACATTTAAAATGAAAAAATTAAATGAAATTTATAGATTCCTTTTCACAAAAGCATAGCAAATTACAGTTTAAAAATAGGAACTAAGTTGATCACTCTAACCAGTATTCGTGGTAAACTTACAGAAAAAATAAAATAATCATCATTACTAAAAAATTACATAAATGGTTATAACTTAAATTATACAAAATAAAATCCATTGATTTTTGAGTCTAGAATTAATTAAAAATATCTTGCACTCCGTGACGTCTGCAAACCAATGTGAACAAAAATATACAACCAATACAATTTATCTGGAATATTCAAAAAATGTAGGCTATCATTATTATTTTTTATATGAATGTTTTAAAAACCATTACTACTCAACTTTATATCTCTCACATGTGTTATTCACGATTCTAATAATTATCGAAAATAGGAAAAATGTATAAAATGTTAAATCTATATATTATTATGTATCTGCTTCTTTATAAACATATTTATACTTATGTCAGTGTTGCATCAAGAAAAACTAATTCTTGGAAAGACACCAGCCAAGCTATTAAAAGTTTTAAAAAATCTGGTGTGGCGCACTCACACAACTTTCCTTGCCGTTATGAAAAATGATCAACTGACGCTAGTGTTTACGCGCATCTCAAGTCTACTATTCCAAGATCTGAGCCAGCTGGTGACAGGACAATAACGCTGGAGACACACGAAGTCTGCTATCTCTTTATAGTGAATGTTTTAATAGAATCAACAGTTTGCAATTGAATAATAACATATTCTTGAATTCCGAGCTTATTTTCAATTTTAGGTGAAAATGTTACTGAACATTAATTGTACAGTTCTTCATGCTCAATCTTTCCGCTAGAAATGTTTTGTTTAAATTGTATCTGAAGCCTGATAATTGGGAATCTAAAATCGAACTTTGCATAGATGGGGCGGAGCTCCTAAAATTTTTACAGATATGGGACTTATGGCAGTTGATAGAGCTTATCAATGAATATATTAGGTATTAATTTGATCAAAATCGTTTGAGCCGTTTTTGAGAAAATCGCGAAAAACCCTGTTTTTGACAACATTTTCGCCATTTTAGCCGCCATCTTGTATTGCATTTGATCGAAATTGTTCGTGTCGGATTATTATAGTGTAACGAACTTAAGTTCCAAGTTTCAAGCTATTCCGTTAATTGGGAGATGAGATATCGAATGACATATTTTTAAAATGGCAGATGAAAAATTTCAGAATTATAAGCTGATTAAAAAAATATTCAATCAACTCAATTAGTTAGCCATTATCCCTCACTGTGATCATTATCTTTCTCTCCCTTGATTCTTGATGTATGAATTAAATATAGAATATACGAATTATTGAGAGTTTATGCATGCAAAACTACGAATAATAGAAGTCGAAGATTAGCCAGGGCTTGATTTTACTATTAATCATCAAGGCCAGTTTAAAGTTGAAAGAGAATTTTCCAGAAGTACATCTAAAATTGACTGTTCTGGATGTAGAATCAATAGTTCTACAGTTCCTGATGAGTTATGACATTAGTTCCATGAAAATATTCAGAATAACAGGATTCAAAAAAATAATGCTCTTCCAAGCTTCACAAGATAAGTGTATTTTGGTCAGATGAGCACAAAAATATGCTTATAGATCATCGATTATGAAAGTTCCATGAAGAGGTCATCGTAGATTCAGAACCAGTAAGTTCTAATGGAAAAATTTGAATACGGAAGTATTCATGGCTTGTTTAAACTCGTCAATCGAGATAATTCACGTTTTCACCAAAAGAATACTGAATTTAAATATTTGAGAGGTGAGAACCCCAGTTCTAGGCAGGGGGAATCACCCTGATTACATAACTGTTGAGTTCCAATCGATAGATTCCACAAAAAGTTATTAATGGCCATTTTTGAAACTCGGAAATCGAGATAATTAACATTTTTTATCATAGATTTAACAGGAAAGATCTATTTCAACTTTGCTAATGAATATTATTATAAGAGAAAGTAATATGATTGTAATTCTCTTCTCCATCCTTATTATTAGCAAATCATATGTGGACAATATTGTATTATCATCTTGAAATATTCACTCAACTTCTTTGAAAAGGAAAAAATTTCCTTGTATCCATGTGTGTATTGCTGTTTGGCTTTGAAAGCTGCATTCTTGTTCGAATTACATAAATGAGTCGAAAGTGACCTGCTAAGAGGGAAATGGGTCGCCAAAAACATAGGGTGATGTTATCGGAGCTTCAAACGTATTCCATAACAATACCTTTTCTAGCTGAAACTCTTTTCGGAAGGAACATGTGTCGAATATTCATAATAATAAGAATATCTACAACAATAGCTGACCCTCACACTATAGTATAGTTTCTTCGAATTCTGAGAGTAGACAGATGGGACTATTGTTTCCCTAGCCAATTTGCAAACATTTTCTTCAACTGTTCCATTGAGAGGGTAGTATTTATTTGTAAGAAGAGGCGCAACATCAAAGTCGCAGTGATATCAATACATTGAATACTAGAATGGTCTTTTGTAATGAACCGGTGGAGGTATTTATAAACCAATTTACCTCACTCCGTATATCAATCTGTAACCGGTGGAGGTGTTCTATAAACCTCTTCACCTCACACCGGATATCGAATTATGACGCCGAGAATTTCTTCATACCATGACTTAGTTAATCTTCATGGCACAACGTGGAATATTAATTACAAAGAACTAAAATAAAGTTTAGGTCTTCAAGAACTGAGAACTAACTAAAGTTCTTACTTCTTTCTTATCTTACTTCTTAGACATGAGGTTCGAAAGACACTCTTGCAGTCTATACCACCGTTGTGCACCAATGTAAACGGCAGAGAGTTTCTCTTCTCCTGTAAAATTTACTGACATTATACTACTATTAAACATCTATTTGAATCTGTGATTAGTTGGGAGCTTACAGTGGATTCGTTCATCCAAATGCACAGATTCTCAGCAATATTTAATCGTCACCTATTTTAGCAACTAATAACTATGAGCCAGGAACTTCAATGAAAAATACTTTAAGAATTTAACCTCAGGTTTAGACCTGATACACAAAAAACAACTGCAATTATACCCACTCAATTTCACACTAACATAATTAATTGGCTTCTTATTATATAGAATTCATTTATTAGATTGGCTTCTTAACACTAATTCTATTCCCTATTCAAAGAGCAAAGCGAAGAGATATGGTAGTTTTGAAAAATTGTGAATGTTATTCTCGTGGATGTCGATTCTAGAGAGCTATAGTGAGCTATATAGAGAGCTATATCTTGAGTCTTCGACCATGTATTTTCATGTCGCACACCCAATACATCCTATACATTGTCGAAATTCAAATCACCACACTTATGATTGCCATCTGTCATGGATCAGTAGCCTCTCCACCATAATTTTGTGTATTGCTAAGTATATTAAAGTATTATCGAGTATTATCAAGTGTAGGCTATTAAAGTTTTATAAAGTGTTCTAAATGATAAGATACTGAAGTATTGAAGTAATTATTTTCACAACACATCAAGATCATTATCAAACTTGCTTTACTCGGTTGACCCCTTACGGGGGGGGGGGTAACACCACAATTGATTCAGAAAAAAATTAGCTCCTACACACACTCCCCCCCATCAATACAAATTTTCGTCAGTCATACTACATCACTAGCTTTTTTGGGACCCCCACACAAGAATTTTATTGATTTAGAGAGAACCCAAGAATTTCAAGAACGCATAGACAGGGGAGGGGTGTTAGTAACCCAACGAAATTTCAATTGGAGTGAAACCCAAGTATCTCATAGGCCCTATCCAAAACGATTTCAAGTACAAGCTTGGTCAAAAGTATAAACTTCAGTGAATCATCTTGAATGGAAATCGGTATTCAAAAGTCTGTATTCAATACTCTGTATATTGAAAGTCTTAAAATTTTTCTGTATCTTTAAAAGTCTTACTCTCTCATTTAAAAATTGAAGAAAACTTGAAAAGACAAAGATATCAAAATATTGATATTTTAATCTATTGCAGCAGTCATCATAATATGATTATGAATATGAATTTTAATATTATGGGTAAGCTCTAATTATTAATGATAATATTAAAAATCTCTCATATAATTATATTTTAATTAATTATTAACTGAAGAGTTATTGGAGAATTTGGAATAACAAAAGAAATGCAATTATTGCGAATATTTAATTGCAGAATCATCATGGAACTTCGTGGAGCACAACCTTGGATTATTGTCATAATAATAGATTGCAACATGTGTTTCATTCTATATCATTGAAAGTCTTCTTCCTCTTGATTTTGAGTAAACATTCCAAATCAATAGAATATCATTCAAAGGGACATTGAAAATACTGATGATGATGTAATCTAAGTCGAAATTATGTTCTATCATGTTAGTCTATAATATCTATAGTATCTATTCGCATTCCACATATTGGTTGGTATTTATAATAGCTAAACAACTCAATGTGAAGCATTGAAGCTATTGAAAGGAACAAATTAAAAGATTGAAATTATTGTTATGATAACACGGGTGAACGCACCCTCTCCCCACTGAATTAATAAACTCTCCCCCCCATGTAATATGCATCCCCTGGGCACCCTTGAAAATAATAATCATCCATTGTAAAAGAATGGTGTGAATTCAAATACAGTCGCTTCACATTGATTTGAAAGGTTAGTGTGAGGAATTAAAAAATAAGTTGGTTGAGACCCTCAACATGACCCTTAATTTGAAATGAAATATGAAACTAATAATTGCTAATGTGATCAATAAACTAATTAATCAATCTCCAAATAGAAATGTTATATTGTTTAAATTTCACCAGATGATATCAAGTAGAAAAATTGAACTCAACTTCCTATGCATTACTGTATCAACTCGAAATAAGTTGATATTTTCCTTAAAAAAAATTATTTAGCCTTAAAAATCGATTTGATGAATGGTAAGGTGGGAAGAAATGCCATAGTAATCTATTAATTCATCAAATGAATATTGCTTGTTTATAGTTCACTTCTAATAGATAATTCCCCTAGAGTAGAAACATAAGAGCTTTTTGAGTACAGCTTTTTTGAGTTACTACAGTAATGATCTGATGTTGAGCCAAGCTATTGCTAGGGAAGAAATCTTGCTGTCGGAATCCATAGGGAAATTATAGTTTAGAGTTTCTATTGTTGGTAACACTGATCATGCGGACTCGCGTGCGTGAGCATTAACTTGTTACTGTGATGGTGTAGAACTGTACAGTGCATGCACAATGACGTCATTGATGACGTCATTATACTAAGAATATTTCGACCAGTGCGCATGACTACTATTTCTATTTCGGCCTTCTGCGCATGCCCGGTGACGTCAAAATGACGTAGCATACTGAGACTATTTCGTACTAAGAATATTTCGGTTCACCGGGAGTAATGACCTTGGGGACTCCTTTCGTCCAGGTTTGCTTCCTGATTTGTGAACGATTGCACTGTGCCAGACGTTGTCAATGGCATACTGTTCTATTATACTATTACTTTTGTTAATTCAATGTGAGCACTACATTTTTTGGTAGTTTGAAATGTTTGCATTCTCCCAGTGAATAGAACTGGAACAGAGTAGTGTGTACACTAAATAATATAAATTTGTGGTTCAATTGTGTAGGCATATCTATGCTTCTTTGTTTATTCTTGTATTGTTTGCTCTTTTTTCAAAACCATTCAATTATACTATTTCTTTTGTTGATTCGATGTGAACACTCAATTTTTTTTTAGTTGAAAATGTTTGCATTTTCCAAGTGGATAGAACTGCAACAGTGTAGTGTGTACACTAAATTATATAAATTTGTGGTTCAATTGTGTAGGCGTCAGCATTAGTTCAACGTGACAAGCTTCTATGTTATTTATTAGGTACGCTGACACAACCAAGCAGCTTTACACTGAGACAGTGTCAGCATTAGTTAAAAGGTGAAACATTGATGCTATTCACTAGCAATACTGACTGTTGAAAGTGAACTACCCTTTAGAGTACCCGAGTCAGTCAGCATTGACTGAATGGGACGCATTGATGTTATTCATGAGGATTGCTGACAGTAGAAAGTGGATCTTCTCACAGTAAGTAGCTAGCTAGCCTCTTCAAGAGGCTTCAAGGCCAAGAACATTTTCAGGCCAGTCTACAACAATCAATTAGCTACGGAAGCCTGCAACTGTGAATAGATTTTTTCATTGGGGGTGAGTTCTTTCAAGAATTACTATTTCGAATACCTTCTTTTTCGAGGAGAAGTGGTCTGGTGGTAAAGTGGGGGAAGAGAGAGATTGCATTGCAAGCTTCACTACACTCAGCACTACGAGTGTCAAACTCCCGAACTATGCTCCTCCAACGCAATGAAGGAAGCCATTCAAACGTTCTTAAGGATGAGGGTGGTTTAAAAGTTCCATTTTCTAGCTTTTTGCCTCAACGCTTATATCTTGGGCAAAATGTGTTCAACCGACATGACTATTCAAAAATGAAGCTTGATGAATTTTCTACAATTTCTGTTCAGTGGAGTTGTGTGATATTTCCAACAGTTTTCGTGATATTCGCTCTTGAAAGTGTGAAACTGTTGAAATAATAATAATCCACTTTTTTGCTCTTTTGGGCCTTATAAATCTCCAACAATCCATTATAATATGCCTAGATTAATGCTTAACGTAGGTTTGTATAGCATTACATTACAGCATAGTTTGTGGCGCATGTCTGTACACAGCTTTATGCAAAAATCATCATCATCAAGCTCAGTATCGATTGAGCAGTCGTAGCGAGCAGATGTAGTTTGTTTAGTGATAGTAGTTGAAATAGTGTATGCAATAGTTAAAGTGCTGAGTTCAGTGTTTTAATTGTTGTGCACGAGTTCAGTGCTGAATTATCATCTAGTCCGGCTAAGGAATGTAAAGAATGTGAGGAATGTCGACTCCCAAAAGATTGCCAACCTTCCTCATGCCAAAGTTGGAAGAGGAGGAGGCAGGGGTGCCCACAAAGGGGGGGGGGGCATGGCGCAATTTGCGCCATCAACATTTTTGGGGGGGCATGATTTTTTTTATATTTTATGTCAACATTTTGAATCGGCTATAAAATCAAGGTATTAAATAGATATATCCGAATGTAGTTAATTTTAATACTTTTTCCCACCTTTACAATGTTATATTTTGCAAATTGTAACTCAATATAAAGCATAAAAAATACAATTGATAATATGTTGTATGCAGGAATTTTAGTAATTTTAGCCTATGAGTTTGAAGGTAAATATTTGACAAAAATAAATTATAACTTCATCATCCACTATTAATCATATTTCCTTTGCTTAATTTTAATTTTTAACGGTCCTGTGTTTGAGTTTCCTTGCTGTAGCAACCTAATTTTCTTAAAATCACAATGATAAGTTGAATTGTAATGTACATTTTAATCTAATAATTATTTTTATTTCGAAGGCGTTTCATGATGATATTAATATCTCTGAAATGGGAATGCAATTATCAACAACATCGCAAACTCTAGTGAATTTGACAGAAGAAAAAACTTCTCTTGTCAAAAATTTGCGAAAAATATCAATTGAAGCCAATTTCAATCTTTCAAATTTACACCCTATTTACCACACAGTAATCAAGTAATATTTTTCACAACTGTAGGCTACTCATATAAAATAGTATGATAATATATTTAGTATTCCAATAAAACATTTAGTTTTTGAAAAAAATGATATTTTCAAGCCCCAAAATCCATTGAAGAATTGCCGAATTGTTTGATCAAGAGATTCAATTGATTGATGATAAAGTTCAATTGCGCCGTGAACATAGATAATTTGATCTTAATCAAGTGCAATATTTTATAAAAAGTTTGGAGACAAAAGTCGCGTTGCCAATACATACATAGAAATTATACTCATAAGTCATTCGTAAACAGTACAGGGGAAATACTTTCACCATTGAAAATATTCATTTGCCCCCATGCAAAGCCTATGGTAGTAATTGGAATACTGTGTATCCTTTCCTGCTCAAATCAAACATGTACTGTACCCTACAGAAAAGTCACGACATGCCAATTGGAGAATTTTCTCATTTTCAATTGATATCTTCTCATTTACAGTTGACGATTTCTCAAATATAATTCACTATTCTCAATATTACATGTTATGACTTCCCAAATACAATTGACTATTCTTATCTACATATATTATGGCATTCTCTCAATTATAAGTGTGACAGAATCCAAGGGCAGGGCAGTGGACTGTGGTATAAATACCTACAAATAAATCTTTGAATTCTGTGCATAAAAATACTGATAGCTTGAAGTGTGGTAAGTACGCCAATAAAAGACTAAATGAATCAACAATATAAGATTTAATAATAATAAGATGATAATAGTAGGCAGATGGCCACATACAAAAACAATTGTGTCAAATATCTTGGGATCAATAAAATAATAATAGGCAGACGGCCACATACAAAAACAATTGTGTCAAATTTCTTGGGATCAATAAAATAATGATAGGCAGGTGGCCACATACAAAAAACATTGAATCAAATATCTTGAGATCAATAAAATAATAATAGGCAGATGGCCACATACAAAAGCAATGAGTCAAATCTTGGGAAAATTACAACATGTGAAATAATGTAGAGAACTACAAAATTTAAAAGAAATTAGGTCAATGACATTAATGACCATTGAAGTCTGACAATAAATGCAAAGGTAGTAATAATTATACCTGAAATGAATATAAATTGAGTGCTATAATGAAAGTTATTACTAAGGTACAATAATAATGATTAAAAAAAATGACAATAAGCTGTAAAAAAATGCTCAGCAAGTAACGTATAAAAATATATGCGGCATAGGCCTTCAGTGATTTGAATGTCAAAATAGACTTCGACCAAACAATTAATAGGCGTTACTGGCCTCAAAATATCACTTAAGAGCTAAGGGTAGCTAATAAATACAATGAGGACAGTCCGGGTTGAATATAGGCGACATGGGCCTTCAATGAATTGAATGTCAAGACAGACATCAATTAGAACGAGTAATAGGCGACAGTGGCCTCAGAAAATCACTTGTAAAGCCAAGGGTAGCTGTCAAATCCAGAGAATTAATAGTTGCTACTATTGAATACAATTATATAGGCGTCAGTGGCCTCAGAAAATCACTTGTAAAGCCAAGGGTAGCTGTCAAATCCAAAGAATAATTGCTAAAATTGAATACAATTATATAGGCGTCAGTGGCCTCAGAAAATCACTTGTGAAGCCAAGGGTAGCTGTCAAATCCAAAGAATAATTGCTACAATTGAATACAATTATATAGGCCTCAGTGGCCTCAGAAAATCACTTGTGAAGTCGAGGGTAGCTGTTAAATACAATGAATTAATAGGCGTCGGTGGCCTTAGTGAATTGCATGTCAAGATAGACATTAATCAAATAATAAGTAGGCGTCAGTGGCCTCAGTGAATTGAATGTCAAGATAGACATTAATAAAACAATTAGTAGGCGTCAGTGGCTTCAGAAAATCACTTGTAAAGCCAAGGGTAGCTGTCAAATCCAATGAATTAATAGGCGTCGGTGGCCTTAGTGAATTGAATGTCAAGATAGACATTAATAAAACAATAATGATGCATACGTAAATGAAAATTGAAAAGAACGATTTACATAACCTGAATAAAATTTTGAAGAGGAGATGCGGCCAGACAGACAGGCAATGACTCCGCAATACCAACAGGAACAGGACATCAGCAAGCGATGAAGTGATCTGGCCATGCGATGACAAGCATGGAAACGTCCACTACAGCAGGCGAATCCCCCAATGGAAAAGTAGGCTGGAGTGAGTAGAATTCCAAACGAATAATCTGATCTTCAAATTGTGGAATTTTTGGATTGATTTCCAAACGGTAGAGATGATGCACTTGAAAGTTTGAGGTTCACGAGGTGAAGCCAATTGTAGAAAAATGGCAACTGAAGCCTACACGAGGTTGTAATTTTTGACAAAGTTTATCCAATTTTAACAGAGTAACTGAGTGAAGAACTCGATGAATAATTGAATCACACTGAAGAATAGAACAAACTAATTAATTTGAAGAATAATTCACACTTTAAAAAGGTTCTGTAGATCAAATAAATAGCGCTGAACGCTTACACGAGGTTGCAATTTTTGACAAAGTTTATCCAATTTTAACAGAGTAACTGAGTGAAGAACTCGATGAATAATTGAATCACACTGAAGAATAGAACAAACGAATTAATTTGAAGAATAATTCACACTTTAAAAAAGTTTTGTAAGTCCGATGAATTCAGATGAAAGGTTTAGACCGAGCGCAGGAAGCACACTCACCGACCTCCATGAAAAGACAAAGAGACGCTGCAAGCTACAATGAAAAGAGGCAAGATGCCGGATGTGTTAGAAACGTAGGCAAAGCGCTCGCAACCGAATGGTGAAAAAGTAACAAATATCTAAAAGGTAAGATGCCTAAAGACAAGATTAAATTCTAAAAAATCGAATAGCACAAATATTAAAATTGCAACGGCAAACAATCCGACGAAAAAGGTACGAATAGAAGTATAGAAAACCAACTTGACTAGAGTAGCAATGTGAACCTTGACTGTGACGTCACTGGTCAGCGCAGACGCACAATGACGACATGATGTCTACGTAGTAGCGGAACGAGAAACAAGTGGAACCGTTCCAATAAATGCTTTGTCAGATTTTACATAAACTGGGCCCCTTGTGTCATACGGGGGTATGGCACAATAAGAAAAAGTAAGAAATATGTAAAATCTGGCAAGGCAATTGGAAGTTGAAGACTGGGCCCCATGTGAGAACCAGGGGAAAAGAACAATGAAACCTGAAAATACAACTTGAACCATAAGAGCAAGGGGATTAACTAGAATCCTCATCAATGGGAAGAGGTGCTAAACTCGAAATAGCCCTCTTAAAGGTGCCGGAGGGAGTGAGAACAGTGACAACTCGAACCTTGTCGTCCTTACCGGGATGAACTTCAGTAATGCGCGCCAGCTTCCAAGTGGACTGCGCGGAACCAGGATCCTTCAAGATGACAACCGTACCGACCTTCAAATTTTCATAATTGCTTAACCATTTGCCTTTTTTCTGAAGAGTAGTTAAATATTCACGAGACCACCTATCCCAAAGCTCCTGGATAGAAACAGCAAGTTGATACCAACGTGAACGATGGTCAATGTGTTTGGTGTTAGGCGGCAAGAAGGGTAATGACGTAAGTGGACGTCCAATCAAAAAATGACCTGGAGATAAGTAGGCAAGATCATGTGGATCTTCCGACAAGGGAACAAGAGGGCGCGAATTCAAGATGGCCTCGACCTGAGCAGCAAGAGTACAGGTTTCTTCAAAGTTAAATACCTTGTTGAAAGTGACTACATGGAATATGCGTTTGAAATTTTTTACCGCATTCTCCCAGAGTCCACCGAAGTGTGGAGCCCGAGGGGGAATGAAGTGCCATTGGATGTTGAGTACAGACATAGTGTCATGAATATCTGATTTGAGACGATCAGAGGACAAAAATTCGTGGAGCTCACGTAGCTCATTGTTGGCACCAACGAAAGTTGTGGCGTTGTCCGAAAAAATGGAATGCGGGATGCCACGACGAGCAGAAAAACGAATCAGAGCGGCAATAAATGCCTTGGAAGTAAGTTCCGAGACAGTTTCAATATGAACGGCACGAGTTACCATACACACAAACAGCGACAAGTATGCCTTAGAAAAAGTACGAGATTTGGGGCTGCCTACATGGATGGAAATAGGACCGGCGTAATCCAAACCACAATTATAAAAGGGAAAGTTAGCCTGAACGCGGGCCGCTGGTAAACTACCCATGATTTGCTCAGAGCGAAGAGCCGAAAAGCGAAAACACAATATGCAATGCCGCAATACACTTTTGATGGTGCGACGGGTGGAGGGAAACCAAAATCGTTGTCTTACACTGGCCATGGTGGCCTGCACCCCAGCATGACTTATACGACGATGGTGAGCAACAATCAATGCACGAGTGAATTTGTGATTGCTGGGCAACAATATTTGATGTTTGTAATCAAATGAAGCATTTGCGTTTTGCAAACAGCCACCAACTCTGAGCAGAGAATCTGAGTGAATGAATGGTGACAAGGCTTTAATAGAACTATTAGGCAATAGCTCCTGATTTTGACGCAATGCTTTAAGTTCGGCAGAGAAAGCTTCTTCTTGAATAGATTTGAAGATACAATTTTCAGCTTCTGAAATTTCAGAGATAGTTAATTGACCAAGGTGCGGAGCGACTGAATTTTGTTTTCTACAATTATGAATGAACCGTAGAACATACGCTGTTGTATGAACGATTTTGTGATAAGTGGAGCAACTTTTGATTATACCTGAGATAACATCATTACGAGACGAAGTAGTAGCTAATACCTGAACTGATTGAGAACTGATTTCTCTAAGTGATGAGAGACATCATTTGAAGTTAGGACATTCGATGTGACCCTATGGGGAGCGGCCACAGGTGAAGCGGGGAGGCACGAACGAGGTGCTGCAATAGGCCGAATAGTTTTACAAGAACCAAATATGACCCAACCTAGACTGGTTTTCTGAAGAATGGGAGCGTTTTGAGCTAGATATAATTTACCAGGTTGAAGAACAGATGCAAATATGCCAGCACCAAGTAACAGATCTACAGGCTTAGGCTGATCAAACGATGGATCCGCTAATTTGAGTTCAACAGGAATTGAAATTTTGGAAAGATCAATGTTCACACTAGGAACATTAGATGATATGCTATCAACTACAATACAATTTTCTTCGACCGACCACGAACGATCAGCAGAAGACAAGCAAACTGAATGAGAAACAGATGATTTGGTCTTATTCTCACCTACACTATGAATCAAAGTGTCAGAATACAAGGTAACAAGTGACAATTTTTCAGCCAACCTAGTTGACATCAAATTACAATCAGAGCAAGAGTCTAAAAGCGCGGTTGCTTTAATAAATTCCCCACTAGAAGATTGAACCAAAACTTCGGCAGTAGGTAACAAGGCGACAGTTGATTGCTGTTGCAAACACAGAGACGAAGTGGAGCTCATTGTGACATGAGAGTTCTTCTGAGGCTGTTCTGCATGAGAAACAGCTTGCTTAGTTGTTTCTGCATTCTGAACCATGACGGAATTCAAAACAGCATTCTTACCCTTGGAGGGAGCAAAAGATTGAGAATGAATAAGATTTGAAGTTACCTTATCCTTAGAAGTAGGCTGAGTGTCCCGTGATTGAGGATACGACCTGTGAAGAACAGTGTGGTGACTCTTGCCACAAAGTGTACACGATTTGTCCAAACAAACATGATTGGGTGCAAAAGGCTTGAGGCAATTATAACATAACCTTTTGTCACGGACAGGGTTCCAACGATCAGTAACCTGTAACTTCAATAATTCATTACAACGATTTGGAAAATGGCCAACAGAATTACAAAAACTACAAGGTGACATAGAAGAGGTAGTAACCTGCATCCTAGCTTGAACATTCGATTGATTTTGGTTGAACTTCGGCTTGCTATGAGCACCAACCGAGTTGGATGTACCTTGCTGTACATTTCCTTGATGATGGTTAGCTGAGCTTGAAGCAACAGCTTCCATGATTTTGCATTGTGATTCCAAAAAATTCCAAAATTTATCAATGGTGGGAATGTCGTGTATACCAACACTCTTTTCCCATTCTCGAACAGTAGCAGTATCCAACTGCAACAACATTTTGTGCATATACAACAAGTCCTTGATTTGGACTCCAAGTTGAAGCGCTTCGAGTGCGGTGATGTGGGACTTGCAAAAGTCAATGAATGCCCGTAATGATTGCGGACAGTTACGCTTTATGGTAGGCGGAGATTCAATTGCCGTGACGTGCCTGGCAGCAATTAATCTCTTGTTGTCATACCTCTCCCTTAAGAGGTTCCATGCAAGCTGAAAACCATTTTCGTCAGCTTCAATGTGTTCCACTCTAGCAAGAGCTTCACCACTGAGTGATTGACGAAGATAGAAAAATTTCAATGAATCATTAATGTTATCTTGATTACCAATAATATTAGTAAAAGCACTTGAGAATGCTTGCCATTTTGAAAGCTCCCCATTGAAGTGTGGAAGCGGAATCAGAGGCAACTGAAAATTTGCCAAAGGTGCGTTTTGAGATGTTGGCCGCTGGGAAGCACCAGCAGTGGCCTCATTGATGCGTTGTCTGCTTTCAAAAGCAGTTAATGCAGCGTTTGCCTTGGAGGTAATGGAGATAAACTTATTGAGTATCTCAAAATGAGTTGAAGTGTTCTGCGCTTGCAACTCTGAATTCCATAGTTGTTGATGTATCTTATCATACTTAATTCTAAGTAAACCTAGTTCGTTTTTTACAGTCAATAATTGATAATAAGTGGCTTCAGTGTCCACAACAAAATCGTTATAGCTGGTTATGAACCAATCTATTTCCTGGTGTAAATTGTCTCTTGCATTGAAAAGAGCAGAAGGCTCAGGAAGTGAATCTTCCTCATGATCAGACATGCTTAAAAATTAACAGAAAAACCTGAGTGAATGACACGATAGTGCACTGTAGCAATGCGATTGCTGCGCCAATAAGCAACCTTGGGCGCTGGTCCAGTACGCAGAGAGGCACGCCTGTGCGTTTGAGGCAAGTTGTATCAAGCTTGCTGTGCGGCGAGTCAAGTAGCGAGCTCGCAAGGCAGTGTAGTTTGCCGTGTGTTGTTTTCTCAATGCGCAATAGCCGTCTGTGACCAGTTCAGTGCGGTTCAGTCTCTCAGGGTACAAGATAGTTGATAGCTGGTGCATACACGTCGCAGCGTGCTTTGAGTTGCAGCCAGTACTGAAAATTTGAAACAAGTGTGTGAATGCTTAATATTAAACAATATAAACATACAAAAGTACAATGAAATAAAATATACTCTAGAGTGGGACCTAATCATTGGCGTCAAGCTAGACTATTAGGCACACGGTCACATACAAAAACAATTGTGTCAAATTTCTTGGGATCAATAAAATAATGATAGGCAGGTGGCCACATACAAAAAACATTGAATCAAATATCTTGAGATCAATAAAATAATAATAGGCAGATGGCCACATACAAAAGCAATGAGTCAAATCTTGGGAAAATTACAACATGTGAAATAATGTAGAGAACTACAAAATTTAAAAGAAATTAGGTCAATGACATTAATGACCATTGAAGTCTGACAATAAATGCAAAGGTAGTAATAATTATACCTGAAATGAATATAAATTGAGTGCTATAATGAAAGTTATTACTAAGATACAATAATAATGATTAAAAAAAATTACAATAAGCTGTAAAAAAATGCTCAGCAAGTAACGTATAAAAATATATGTGGCATAGGCCTTCAGTGATTTGAATGTCAAAATAGACTTCGACCAAACAATTAATAGGCGTTACTGGCCTTAAAATATCACTTAAGAGCTAAGGGTAGCTAATAAATACAATGAGGACAGTCCGGGTTGAATATAGGCGACATGGGCCTTCAATGAATTGAATGTCAAGACAGACATCAATTAGAACGAGTAATAGGCAACAGTGGCCTCAGAAAATCACTTGTAAAGCCAAGGGTAGCTGTCAAATCCAGAGAATTAATAGTTGCTACTAATGAATACAATTATATAGGCGTCAGTGGCCTCAGAAAATCACTTGTAAAGCCAAGGGTAGCTGTCAAATCCAAAGAATAATTGCTACAATTGAATACAATTATATAGGCGCCAGTGGCCTCAGAAAATCACTTGTGAAGCCAAGGGTAGCTGTCAAATCCAAAGAATAATTGCTACAATTGAATACAATTATATAGGCGTCAGTGGCCTCAGAAAATCACTTGTGAAGCCAAGGGTAGCTGTTAAATACAATGAATTAATAGGCGTCGGTGGCCTTAGTGAATTGCATGTCAAGATAGACATTAATCAAATAATAAGTAGGCGTCAGTGGCCTCAGTGAATTGAATGTCAAGATAGACATTAATAAAACAATTAGTAGGCGTCAGTGGCCTCAGAAAATCACTTGTAAAGCCAAGGGTAGCTATCAAATCCAATGAATTAATAGGCGTCGGTGGCCTTAGTGAATTGAATGTCAAGATAGACATTAATAAAACAATAATGATGCATACGTAAATGAAAATTGAAAAGAACAATTTACATAACCTGAATAAAATTTTGAAGAGGAGATGCGGCCAGGCAGACAGGCAATGACTCCGCAATACCAACAGGAACAGGACATCAGCAAGCGATGAAGTGATCTGGCCATGCGATGACAAGCATGGAAATGTCCACTACAGCAGGTGAATCCCCCAATGGAAAAGTAGGCTGGAGCGAGTAGAATTCCAAACGAATAATCCGATCTTCAAATTGTGGAATTTTTGGATTGATTTCCAAACGGTAGAGATGATGCACTTGAAAGTTTGAGGTTCACGAGGTGAAGCCAATTGTAGAAAAATGGCAACTGAAGCCTACACGAGGTTGCAATTTTTGACAAAGTTTATCCAATTTTAACAGAGTAACTGAGTGAAGAACTCGATGAATAATTGAATCACACTGAAGAATAGAACAAACGAATTAATTTGAAGAATAATTCACACTTTAAAAAGGTTCTGTAGATCAAATAAATAGCGCTGAACGCTTACACGAGGTTGCAATTTTTGACGAAGTTTATTCAATTTTAACAGAGTAACTGAGTGAAGAACTCGATGAATAATTGAATCACACTGAAGAATAGAACAAACGAATTAATTTGAAGAATAATTCACACTTTAAAAAGGTTCTGTAGATCAAATAAATAGCGCTGAACGCTTACACGAAGTTGCAATTTTTGACAAAGTTTATCCAATTCTAACAGAGTAACTGAGTGAAGAACTCGATGAATAATTGAATCACACTGAAGAATAGAACAAACGAATTAATTTGAAGAATAATTCACACTTTAAAAAGGTTCTGTAGATCAAATAAATAGCGCTGAACGCTTACACGAGGTTGCAATTTTTGACAAAGTTTATCCAATTTTAACAGAGTAACTGAGTGAAGAACTCGATGAATAATTGAATCACACTGAAGAATAGAACAAACGAATTAATTTGAAGAATAATTCACACTTTAAAAAAGTTTTGTAAGTCCGATGAATTCAGATGAAAGGTTTAGACCGAGCGCAGGAAGCACACTCACCGACCTCCATGAAAAGACAAAGAGACGCTGCAAGCTACAATGAAAAGAGGCAAGATGCCGGATGTGTTAGAAACGTAGGCAAAGCGCTCGCAACCGAATGGTGAAAAAGTAACAAATATCTAAAAGGTAAGATGCCTAAAGACAAGATTAAATTCTAAAAAATCGAATAGCACAAATATTAAAATTGCAACGGCAAACAATCCGACGAAAAAGGTACGAATAGAAGTATAGAAAACCAACTTGACTAGAGTAGCAATGTGAACCTTGACTGTGACGTCACTGGTCAGCGCAGACGCACAATGACGACATGATGTCTACGTAGTAGCGGAACAAAAAAAAACAAGTGGAACCGTTCCAATAAATGCTTTGTCAGATTTTACAAGTGACTATTCTCAAAAACAATTAATACTTTCTTAAATTAACTTGATACTTTCTCAAATACAATTGGAAAAAGTGTAGTTAACCTCACCCCTCCCAAGCGTTCTTATCAATGCTTTTCTGATACATTGATATGAGAAATAACGCTTATTGCTTGAATTCATTTATCTCAACTTGAGACAAACTGAATTCAAGCTCATTATAAATATATAAGGTTGATTTTTGAAAATCTGAATTATTTGAATAGTCATTGTTCAATGTTCAATGAGTGTTGGAACGAATAAATTTGACGTAGCAGATATTTGACTAATATGATCAATCTAATCTGTCGAAAAACAGCTAAATTTTTAATTGGAAAAACGTTGAAGATGTATCAGATACAACAACCAAGCTTCTATAAGATTAAATTGTACAAAGTTTAAATTCAAAGACATCTTTTTATCTTGTATCAGTCTTTATTCCGAAGCAGTTGATTATGTTGAGTATTATGGAAAATAAAAAGATGAATGTTTCAATTGGGTAAAACTTTTGAATTGGGATTTTATCTATGTAATAATTTAAAGGGAATCTGATAGGATACATTTTTTCCACAACCTGTCCTCATTTTGGTTTTTCCAAAAAATGAATAAGATGATTTTTTAGCTTTCCGCTAGTCTCAAAAATAATATTAAAATATACTTTCTTTCTATTTAAAAATAAATTAGAAACGATGGTATATATTTTTACAATATTATGAAAACAGAAAGAATTCCTCACAAGAACAAAGGTAAATGATGTCCTTTGGAAGATTAGAATGTAAGATGTGAATGTCATACACTGACTAATGTTAAAAACTGAAGGGTTGGGAATTGGGATACTTTGGGGGGGGGCATTACACTTGGATTGGGGGGGCATGCGCCATTGCCCTTGGGGGGGCTGGGCACCCCTGGGAGGAGGAAACAGAGGACGACGCAACTATGAGTCAACTAACACCGGCTAGGAGCATTGAACCAGCATCAATGACTGGAAACGTCAACACTTCCCCAGAATCGTTTCTAAAAATGAATCAACTAAAAACTGCAACAGAGCAGTTTTTGTACAATGCATGGAAAGAAGTCACTTTCTTTCACAACAGAGTGAAGAGAGAGAAAGAATGCATAAGCTGGAAAAGGAGTTGGAGAGAGCACGGTTGGAGATTAATCAGCTGAAAGAGATGTTTTCATCAGCATCTACAACCACACAGTATCTTCAATCTTCAGCTTCACATACAATGCATAAGTAGCAATAAAAGTTATTCACCACCGAATTGGGAGGAAGAAGAGAAAATGGTAGCATCAGAGACTGCATGGATTCTCCCTAAACAAAAGAAGAGAAAAATCCGTGACTCACCAGAAAAAATAAGGCCTGCAACTGATTCTACAAGTATGAAACCGACAGAAAAGAAAAACAAGCCACCACCAGTCATATTAAGCAATATACGAGAGTATTCAAAAATTAAAGAGGCATTGAAATCGAAAAATCTCAATTTCAGTGCCAACATGATGAACAACAACCAGCTAAAATTGAATGTTGAAACTGAACAAGAATACAGAGATTTAACTAAGATGTTGAATGAAGCTAAATATGAATGGCACACGTACGAAAATAAACAAACTCGTCCAATTCGTGTCATGGCTAAAGAGCTTCATCCATCATGCGTTCCAGAGGATATAAAGAACGATCTTCTAAGCAGAGGCTTTCAAATGATCAGTGCTGTCAACAAAAAGAAAAGAGTGAAGAAGGATGGAAAAGAACACATTATCAGACTTCCAATGTTCATGTTAACATTCAAGAATACAGAAGATACAAAAAGAATATTTGAAATTAAACATATTTGCTACATGAAAGTGAAAATTGAATCAATTAGAAGTAATAAAATGATTCCACAGTGTAAACGTTGTCAGCGGTTTGGTCATACACAGACATACTGTCAACATGAACCTGTGTGTGTGTGAAGTGTGCTGTAAAACACTGGACTATTTCGTGTACCAAGGCTAAAGAAACCCCAGCCAAATGTTTCAATTGTGCTGAGGCTCACCCTGCTGACTACAGAGGCTATCTCATCGCTAAAGAACTTCAGAGAAGAAGAACTGAAAAAAGTGTAATTTCCACTTTCAAATCTTCTCCGCATCTTCTGGCTACAGCGG